>NW_023270807.1:67706408-67782828 GCF_011800145.1 Mirounga leonina | reverse complement strand
AAGAAAGAAAGAAAGAAAGAAAGAAAGAAAGAAAGAAAGAAAGAAAGAAAGAAAGAAGAAAGAAAGAAAGAAAGAAAGAAAGAAAGAAAGAAAGAAAGAAAGAAAGAGAAAAAGAAAATATATGACACTCAATCCATCTTGGCATATTTGAGAGAGACTACTTTATAAGGATATTTTACTATTGACAGACTTTTAATTTAAATGTAAATTGTGTACATATTAGTAGTAACACTCCCCACATAAATCAGCTTGGCTCCAGCTACATGCAGTTCTGCTCAGATAGGCCAATAGAATGTTGGAATTTCAGCAAAAATTAAAAATCAGTAAGGCCTCAGGAACTATGTCCTTCATTTATTATCAGTCCAACTATTTAGAATTTTTTCAATCTTTGGTCTAAATTTCTTCTTCCTCATATATAATGTGGATCTAAAACATTTATCATGATGACATTTTTTCCAGTGCTCAACCCACAGTACTTGCTCCCTCTCCTTGTACTCATACTTACTTTTCTGGGGCATCTGCTTAAACTGATTTGTATGTGGTGCCATAAAACAAAGTAGCGTAAGGAAGAAGTGATTATGAAGAATAGAGGTGATTTTTAAAACAGAAAAGTTCTTGGGTAGGTGGTTTTGAAGCAGAGTACACTGGGTTTCTGATGATATAGAAGTTGTTTTTCTGAAAGTGTTTTCCTTCTTTTACCCATCACCTGGCCCACAGAGGTCTCTACTCTGCTTTCAGATGACCTTTTTTCCTTTTTCTCTATTTTTCTCTCAACATTGGAGCCTACTGCTTTAAGATTGTTTTCTCTCTTCTTTCTCATAGGATCTTTCATGGGAAGTCTATTTGTGGGTGAACCCCAGTTTCTTTAGCTGTAAGCAGAAGAATACAGTCCCAGATTCTCACCACAAGCCACGTCTAAAAGTGAATCACTCTCAAGCAGATGTTGTTTCCCATAGGAACAATGTACTATTTGGGGTTGTCATTCCTAACTAAAGAGTCAGCCTCAAGTGAATCATAAACATGACCAACAATATGTTTTAAAGTGAGGATACAATAATTATCAACTACTAGAAAAGATCGTTAAGGTCCAAGTCCCAAGAAATGGATTTCAGTGCATTAATTATATTGGTGGTTATAATGTGAATCCCTATTAAAAAGTGAGCATTCAGATAAAGACAAAGAGCTTCTTTAATTTAGTCTGAACGTGATGTGCCAGGTAGGAGAGAATTACTTTAATTAAACAAATGGGGAGAAATTAAACAATTACTAATCTGGATAAAAGATGTGTGTGTGTGTGTGTGTGTGTACATGCATATACTCAGCTTCTTTAAAAGTTTGAAATTACATACAAATTTAAAAGTATATAAAAGATAGGTGCCAAGATCAGCACTCCAAATGACCAACCATCCATTTTGCCTGGGACTAAGAGGTGCCCTTGGGTGCAAACTTGAATCACTGTAACCAGGAAAGTTCCCCGGGTTAGACAGGGCAAGTTGGTTACCCAACTCCCCAAGTACAGGGTAAGAATTTACCTTGGACCTGAAAGAGAGGAGTTTCCTTGCTGTTTGGTTTGAATGCTAAGAATTATTTATGCGTTTACAGAAGTGTAAAATTAGTGTAAGAGAACAGAGCTATTAGGATGAGAAAGGAGACATGAATTGCACTGTTAAGAGTGTTTGGCACCATGGAGTAGGAACTTGTTAGGGGAAATTATGGAAACTGATATTTACTCTGCACCCTCTTTTTAAAGAATGGCATTTAGCCTATAAATGTGTAAGTTCAATCATCAAAAAATACAATCAATATGCAAAATTCTGTATTTGCATATAAAGAGATTGCCTCCTTGTGTGGAAGATTAAAAGAAACCAATTTCCTTCAAGCTGCTCTTTAGTATCTAATGAGGGATTTCAACCTATTTCAACTGAGATTACTCTTTAGCATTCCATCCGAGGCAAAGTACCCTAGCCGGCATCCATGATACACTGATTCTAAAGGGAAAACAAATGAATAGCATAATTGTATTTTCAAAACTCTTTAAACACCTCTGATGCTTGGAAAGTCACTTCACTTTCTGCCAACAAATAATGCCAATTTTCCTTTGATCTTAAAAAAAATTCAGGTTTAAAGCAAGATTCTCTGATTAGTATATTTTTCAGTTGAGAAAATTTTTGAAAAATAAAGGCCGAAATCTCATCATATTACTACCATACGTTCAGCACAAGCCCCCTTATAAATTCGTGTGAAGCTAAATGTAAAAGGAAAATTCTGAAGGATTTTTCTGCAAGTATCTGCCCTGAAAGTCTCCTGCAAGAGAAGCTAGTAAATAAGCTCATTGAGTTTCACAAGTGTCTGCACACAAATATTTCCTCCCTGACAGCCTACAAACCACACCTCTCGGACTTTGGGACAAAACATAAGGAAACGCATCTTTTATTTCTCAAGCGGTAGTTTTGCTTTTGGAGTTACAAACTCCAAAACTAGAGGAAAGTCGTGGATTTGGAATCCTAAGATTTTTTTTTCTGAATCTTAGTTTCACTAATTCTCTTAAGATAAAGCCAGACCTATGAGCTTCTGAGCCTGCTTATACACCTGTAAAATCATACAGTAATACTTGATCCACCCACCTCACAGAGGATCTTTGAAGCATCCACTATAATATGTAAGAATAATTTGTGCAAACTTTGATTTTGATCCTTTGGGATAGTTCCTATATCACCCAAATGCTGTCCTGATAGTGTTTTATAACAAATTCCACTCCTTATAGTGTTCTTATTTCATTTGTCCTAACTGAAGGATAACCACATCTAATAACAAAGATTATATCGTGTGAGCAATTCATGTATGTAGCTCTAAGGGGCAAACAGCCACTGTTCCACAACAAAGAATGAGCTGGAGACCTTCAACGGTAAGTTCCTGGCTTTATTAAGGCAATTCCTGCCAACAAAATCTTCAATCAGAGCTGATCAGCTCTATTGGCAGTAGCCCTGGGGTGGCTGCTCTTGCAGGATCAGCTCTTAGCACAGACCTCCTAATTCCCAAGGTTTGCTCCCCAAAGGTGTCCATGCCTGCCCTGAAGTGTGACTCTGGTCAGCTCTCCGAAGGAACTCCACATTTCTTGGCAATTCCTAGTTCAGTGTCTGTTCAACAAATGTTTATTAAACTCCTGCAATTTGCCCAGTACTGTATTTGATGCTAGGGATAAACATGTGAAACATAATATGGCTGCCCTTGAGAAATGTATAAGCTACTATTAGCTCCAGGCCCATAATAGAAGAATGTGGTTAAATGTTCGGCAGTGTTCCAACCAGCAGTCGGGGGAGCATCGGAAGACAGATTCCTGGAGCACCTAAACTTTAATGGTTGATTCAGACCTTGGTCCTCTCTGAGATTCCAAGCTCAGTTCTTTCAAGGAGATAGATGAAGACTTCTAAACCTGGGATCCACAATAGAGTCTCTGGTATCAGGAGAGTTCTGAGAGAATTTTGTGCATATGCATTCTTTCATTTCAGTGATAATCTCAATTATGTAAACCAAAGTCAGCAAACCTTTTCTGTTAAAGACGAGATGGTAAATATTTGAGGCTTTGTGGGCCATATAAGCTCTATCAAAGCTACCTGACTCTGTCATTATTGCAGGGAAGTAACCATGGGCAATAACAAAAAGAAATTGAGGCATGACTAAGTTGCAATAAAACTTTATTTAAAAAATAGGTGTGGGGGCTTGGAGATTAGGCCAGCAGGCCAAAGTTTGATGACCTCTGATGTAAGTGAACATTTTATAACAGAATACTACTATGTGATTTCATTGGTGTTTAGAGTGGGTTTAGGGTTTGGTTTTAGGATAGAACCAAAAAGCATCAAGGCACAGTATATGAATATAAACTTATGTGATTCAAAAAGAGTACTCTTTCTCTCTAAAAAAAAAAAAAGAAAAGGAAAGAAAAGAAAAGTGGGGTGCCCCGGTGGCTCAGTCAGTTAAGCGTCTGACTCTTCATTTCTGCTCAGGTCATTATATCAGGGTCCTGAGATTGAGCCCCGAGTCAGGCTCCGCACTAAGCATGGAGCCTGCTTAGGATTTTCTTTCTCCCTTTGCCCCTCCCCCCTGCTCTCTCTTTCTTTTCTCTCTCTTTCTCTCTCTAAAAATAAATTCTAGGGGCACCTGGGTGGCTCAGTTGGTTAAGAGTCTGCCTTTGGCTCAGGTCATGATCCCGGAGTCCCAGAATCAAGTCCTGCATCAGGCTCCCTGCTCAGAGGGGAGTGTGCTTCATCCTCTCCCTCTGCCCCTCACCTCACTTGTGCACTCTCTATTAATAAATAAATAAAATATTTTTTAAAAACTTTTTTAAAAATAAAATTTAAAAATTTAAAAAAAAAGAGTAAGGCAATGGGATAGGAAGTTCATTGCATGGCATATGGCCTTGTAGACATGCCAAACTAGAAGGCTTCTGTGCTCTGGGAGAGCAGTTCCATATTCATATTGCCTTGTGGAGATATCATTATGCATGGCAACTTTCAATAGTTTGCCATCAGAAAATATATAAATGCAATGAAAGGGGCTTTTTTTTGTTCACCAGTATTTTTTTTTTTCTTTTTGGCATCATTTGGGAAAATATGTGTTTATATTGATTTTCCCAACAAAACAGTTGATTGGTAGTTAAAAGTAAGGTTACTGTCCATCATCATCATCATCAAAGTAAAAAAAAAAACAAAGAGGGTTTCATTACATAGGCATGGTTGATTAATCATTGGCCACATGACTGAACTCATTTTCTAACCTCCCTTTCCCCCACTGGTGCTGGGCTGGATCAAAGTTCCAACCTTCTAATCAGGTGGTTGTTCTTTCCAGTAAGCAGTGCCTTCCTGAAGCTATCTAGGACCCCACCTTGACTCACCTCGGTAGTGTAACGAAGACACTCCTATCACTTAGGAAATTCCAAGGGTTTTTGAAGCTCCCTGCCAGGAACTGAGGACAAGACCATACACATTGTTTATTATACCACAAAACTTGCAGGAAATGTAAGGAAAGCCAGTGAAAAGAGAGCATAGTGAGCAAGGAAGAACGGTGCAAAACAGTAGTTGCCAAACTTTGCTGCACACTGGAATCATATAGGTATCTTTAAAAAATAATGATGTCTGACTGCTACCTTCAGACATTCTAATGTAAATGGCAAAATGTAAAACCAGGGCATTAGGACTTATTAAAGCACACCATGTGAATCCAATGTACAAAATGTTTGGAAACCACTGATACAAAGTAAGGTTGAAAGACAAGAACTAAATCAGACAGAACCCTTTAGGGTTAAAGTATTTAACCCTTTAGGGATAAATACTTTAAATTTTCTTCTAAGTGCAATGGGAAGCTGCTGAAAGTCTTAAGAAGGGAGTAATAAAACTCATTTTATTTTTATAATAGCTATATTATACACTGTGAAATACAGTGAAATATAAGAAAAAGTATGGGAGAATGAAGACCAATTAAAAGGGATTCTGATGTTAGAGTAGGCAGTTAGGTTCTAACAAGATACATGGAGGTCAGGAAGAAGGAAGTCATGGCCAACTAGGCAAGGTCTGAGGCCTGTCCCAGAAGCACTCCACAAGAAGCCCAATCAAACCAGACAGGCCCAAGATGGTGGATGCCATGACAGGAAACTCCTGACCAAATTAGGAAGAAAAAGGGCAAAGCCCTGCTTATTGCTCCAAGTAGTGAATTTTCCACCTGCTAGTTAACAACTGCAGATAAAAGATAGAAACCCAAACCTTGAAGACACCTCTCTCTCTCTCTTTCTCTCTCTTGCTAGCTGCTATCATATCTTGAGAGTGTACTTTTCGCTTTAATAAACTTTGCCTCTTGTGTTACTCATCCTCTGTGCTGCATCCTCTATCCTGAATTCCTTCTCATGACAACCAAGAATCTTCAGCGACTCTTTTGGGTCTGGCTGGGTCGAGGGCCCAGAGCCCAGAATCACTCCATTCACCCAGTGACACCATGAGGACAAATCAGAAGACCTGATTTATATCTCTTGAAGCCTGGGTGATACAGAAGACTGGTGTCTGCCCCAGACTTGAGGAATTTTAAAGCCTAGGAGTGGGTAAAGTGGACAGTGGTAACTGAGAAGATGGCTTCATTGGGGGAACCTTTTCTATCAATAAGTTCAATGTGTGTGTTTTTCTTCTGAACTGGGAAGACGTGACCTTGTGTCAGTCCTCAGTCATCTAAAAGTGACTTTGTCCAGGAAGTGTGGTAGAGACCCAGATATATGTGGACAACCAGGAGTTTTAAATAGTCAGTGGGAAAATGTCAAAGAACTACCAGTGAGCCATCTGCAGTAATGGGAGAACCTCCAGAGAACCCATGCAGCCCACAGTAGAAGAAAGGATCCATTGTAGAAACACTAGCCAAGCCAGAAAGTGTTATGCCAGCTCACAACAGTACCAGGAAAGTAAAACCTTTACTGCCCCTTACTTTCCCTTCTCTTCTCCATTCCATCTTGGGGGAGCAATGGCATCTTTACCCTATTTTATGATCTGTGTGGGGAGAGGAGCAGGAGCAGAAACATGAGGCAATAAAATAGAAAAGAAGTCTTCTACATTGCCTATTCCCAGCAGGTGCGAGCTGGGAGAGAGGTAGGGTACCCAGCAGTAGAACTCACCAACATCCTTCTAGTCCCTTTTTCTGATTTAGGAAAGACGCATTTTGCAGCCTCTTTCGGTTACATGGGGTCTGTGACTATGTATAACTGAAGAAAAATGGACTGGAAATGTCATGTGTTACTTTCGTGATCATGGTATCTCCCCTGCCAGGTAAGTATGTCATGTGTTACTTTCAAACTGTTGCGATGAGAAGCCTCTGTGTGACTCTGTTGTTTCCTCTTTCCCAGCAGCAAGCAGGTCCTTTGTCAACATGGCGGCACCCCAAGAGAGACATGGCTTTGATTACTGAGTTACTGCAAGGAGGAGTTACTGCTTCGGTCCTGGGAGGACTTAGGGTAAACAAACAAATAAAAAAACAAACAAAAACCCAGAACATGTGTTAGGTCTGTTACCAGGGCACAACTTGATCTGTCCTAATTAATACAAGGATAGACGATTTAACCTAGAATGAAATTTGGAGTTTCTATTACTACTTGGGACTGAACATACTAATTATTGGTCTAAAACTGTTTTAGGGGTCAGAGAGCCTACAGGGCTTTTAGTGTCCAAGAACTTCTTTGAGGTCTCATGCAAGGGCAGGGAAAAAACAGCCACATACACATTGCAGAGCCATTGGGAGGAAAAATTACATTGCTTTATTGCCTCAGCCTCAAAACTTACGCTTCTGTTGTGCTGACTATGGAAGGTTTCTGCAGGTTCTCACTAGGCTAGGTCAACCTATTTAAGAGATCACTTCATGTAACAAGGAAAATAATGGCATATAGCTTTCAAAAAACAAGTTTATTTCCTCTGAGCTTTGGGTGTGGATAGGGTTAAGTCGCAAAGGAATGAAAAGGACCACCATCTCCCTGGAGTTAAGATTTTATGTTTCTAGAAGATTTTGATAACTTGAATAGACTGTCATGCCATCACCTAGTTAAAAAGACAATTCTCATTGCCGTAGATGAGTGTTGGTTATCTCTGCCGTGGTGGGGGGGGATGGAGCACCGTCACTGCCTCAGAAATACAGGTATGCTATTTGAATATCTATAGGCATTGTTTAATTGTGGTAGATGGCAAAAACGGCCACAATGCTCTGCTCTTCTTCTCTGTCCCTTCTATCTGGTCTAGTCTTTTGACTTGATTTGGCCAACAGACTGGGGTGGAAGGAACAGAGTTCAAGTTCTGAGCTTGGGACGGATCTGGCTTCTTGCCACCCTGGAGTTGCCGTCAGTCAGTCCAGGCTAGCCTGCCAGTGGGTGAGAGACACGCAGTCCAATCACTTTTGTTGTCCCAGCTGATGACTAGCTACCCTCCAGAGAGAGATCTGCCTGGCAGACATTCGGGTGGCTGCCAACACAAGAGGAATCCCAGCTTAGACCGGAAGAAGTAGAAGAACAGAACTCTCCAGCTGAGATCTGCATGCTGACCCGCAAGATGGTGAGCAAAATAAATGGATGTTTTAATTCATTAGCTTTTGGATGATTCATTAAATGACAAAATCTGATTGAAAAAATAAGGATGAGATAAATATTGTTTGTAAGAAACTCTGCTAATTATTTTATGAATGGTGACAGAAAGGAAAGGCTAATATTATGGAACAAATAAATGCCAGGTGTCGCAGGGAGGGTTAGGTTTATAGCTACTCATTTTTAGGTCTTGTATTAGTAATTTTGGCTGTCATAACAAACTGCCATAGACTGGGTGGCTTAAACAACAGAAATTTATTTTCTCACAGTTCTGGTGGCTGAGAAGTCCAAAGTCAAGGTACCAGCTGATTGGTTCCTGGTGAGAACTTTTCCTAGCTTGCAGCAGATCGCCTTTCCTTTGTGTCCTCCCATGATGGTGTCTCCTCTTCTTAGGAGAGCATGAGCCCTACAGGATGAGGGTCCCACCCTCACGACCTCATTTAACTTTTATCACCTCTTCACAGGCCATGTCTCCAGATACAGTCGCTTTGGGGGATACGGCTTCAGTGTGTGGATTTGGGGAGAACAGAAACATTCAGTCCATAACAGCTCGAGAAACACTATTATTGTTGAAATTCCTAGAGTAAAAAATCACTTCATTATTGTAGGATCAAAAGTCATTAGTCCTGGGCGCCTGGGTGGCTCAGTTGGTTGAGCGACTGCCTTCGGCTCGGGTCATGGTCCCAGGGTCCTGGGATCGAGTCCCGCGTCGGGCTCCCTGCTCTGCGGGGAGCCTGCTTCTCCCTCTCCCACTCCCCCTGCTTGTGTTCCCTCTCTCGCTGTGTCTCTCTCTGTCAAATAAATAAATAAAATCTTTAAAAAAAAAAAAAAGTCATTAGTCCTTATCCGCCCTTCCCTGCTAAATGATTGTTTTCCATAACACACAATTTCTTAGGAATGCAACTTTTACATTATTAAACTGAACAGATTATACAAATAATTCTCTCTAAAATGTTTGCTATAGAATCCAACATTTTATGAAGAGAAAGCATTACATTGGAAGAAATAACGAGCTTTCGTAGCTTTTTGGAAGTCAAGGAAGTCTTTAAACCAAATCACATTTAACGAAGCAAAAAAGAAAAATAATTCTCAAAGGCGCACATACACATACTGGCAATTTGATTATCTCCCTTTCTTCTCACATATTTTTATTTTTATATTTAGAAATAAATTGCCAACTTGTAATATTATTTGAATAACAAAATAGAAACAGTTATATTAAGTAAATGGAAAGGAATATTTAAAGTCTATTAGGTATTCCTATACTAAAGGTTTACTACAATTCATATAAAAAAGCCATTATGCAAATTTAGTATTTCTCACTGAGCAATGCCGAGTAGATATTGCTGCTATGTTGTTTTACTTTTGAAGTGTTTATATTTTCTTAATAAAAGAATGTTAAAGTATACAGCATAATAGCTACATATTAAAATATAAAAGAATGACATATTCAATTCTATGAATATTATTGGTGGGCCACTATTTTATGTGTTCATATTTTATACTCCAACTGAAGTCAATGGATATAGATCATTTGCTACCCTGACATCATGAAGATATTTTCCTGCATTGATAATTGTGTCTTTTGCATTTAGGTCTTTAATCGACCCAAACTTGACTTTATGTGTGAATAAAGTAATATTTTGATTTGTTGTTCATATGGATACATTTGAACTGAACAGTATTTATGGAAGAGATTGTTCATCCTCCACTAATCTTCCATGCCATCTCAGTCACATATATGTCTGAATACCTATACATCTGCTTTTGGGCTCTCCATTTTATTTCATTAGTCTATCTCTGCACCCAGACCACATTACCTTAATTATTACAGATTCATAAAAAGTCTTAATATCTAATAAAGCAAGTCTTTGCTCTGATTCTTCTGTTTCAAGACTGTCTAGTTATTAGCACCCTCTTAAATTTACATATAAATTTTAGAATCAGCTTATTAATTTCTATGGAAAGAAAATGCTGTGATTTTGACTAGAATCATTCGAGGGCAAAATCAATTAATATAATTTATCTTTTAATTCATTTAGGTATTGTTTAAGTTCTTTCAATAAATTTTAAAATATTTCTCACAGAGTTCTTGAACATATTCTGTCAAATATGTTTTTATGTAACTTGTAGGCTTGGTGTTATTATAAATGTTATCTTCAAACTTTTTTGTTTGTATTCTTACTATTTATTACTGTTATTTAGGAACATAATTTATTTTACTATGCAGATTTTTATTTAGCAACCTTTTCTTACTCTTCTACAAATTTATATGATTTGCAAATTAGTTTTTAATTCTTTATTCTTTCCAATCCTTACACACTTACTTCTTTTTCTTGTCATCATGCACTAGTTAGAAAAACTGGTAAAATAGTAAATGAAAGAGGTAATTGTGGGGCGCCTGGGTGGCTCAGTCGTTAAGCATCAGCCTTCGGTTCAGGTCATGATCTCAGGGTCCTGGGATTGAGCCCCACATTAAGCCCCACATGGAGACCAGCACCAGGCTCCCTGCTCGGCAGGAGGCCTGCTTCTCCCTCTCCCACTCCCCCCTGCTTGTGTTCCCTCGCTCGCTGTGTCTCTCTCTGTCAAATAAATAAAATCTTTAAAAAAAAAAAAAAGGAGGTATTGCTTGGAATCTAGGTCTTCTTCCTGAATTCAGAAGTAGAGCCTTCTCATTGTGTTCTCACTGTGTATAAAGTTTACTGTTGATTTTCAGTCACATGAAGGAAGTTCCCCTCTGCTTCTAATTTGTCAAGAACATCAACATCAATGGACATTATATTTTAATAAGTACCGTTTTTGCAATTGTTGAGGTATTTTATGATCTTTAATTTTATAATATGATAAATTATATTAACTTTCCCATATTAATACTTTATCTTCCTGAAGTAAAATCAACTTTGTCACATGCATTATATCATTTATACTTTATATATGTTCTAAATTCTTTTTGCTAGTATATTAACTTATGATTTTTGCTTCTATGTTTCATAAATAAATTTTGCTCATATTTTTCTTTCTTTACTATCTTTGTTGCATTTTGGCATTAAAATTACACTAGCCTCGGGGCTCCTGGGTGGCTCAGTCATTAGCCACCTTCGGGTCAGGTGATGATCCCAGGGTCCTGGGATTGAGCCCTACATCCGGCTCCCTGCTCTGCAGGAAGCCTGCTTCTCCCTCTCCCACTCCCCCCTGCTTGTGTTTCCTCTCTCGCTGTGTCTCTCTCTGTCAAATAAGTAAATAAAATCTTTAAAAAATAATTGCACTAGCCTCATAAATAAGTTTTTAGTGCCCTGAAAAAGTATGGTTAAGTTTGCAAAAATTTGTTACTTTAACACTGGTTTGAACTTGTTGATAGAGACTCTGCGCTTGGAATTTTCTTAGTGGAAATATTTTTTACTACTGATTCAGTTTTCTAGTAATTATAGGACAATTCAGACCTTCCAATTCTTCTTTAAGTAAATTTGCTTATATATTTTTTTCTTGAAATTTGTCAACTTAGTTGAAATGTTTTAATTTATAGCATAAAGTTTTCATAAACCTTCCGTAAATATTAAAAATCCCAGAAACACCCAAATGAGTTATAACTTATGTCCACACAAATATCTGCATGTTTGTAACAGTTTATAACAGTTTTATTCGTAATTGCTAAAACCTGGAAGCAAGTAAGATGTCATTCAATAGGGGAATGGATAAACTGTGGTATATCCATACAATGGCATATTTCTCAGCAATAAAAATAAAGGAGCAATCAAGCCATGAGAAGACATGGAGAAAAGTTAAACGTATATTGGTAAGTGAAAGAATTCAATCTGAGAAGGCCACATATCATATAATTCCCACTATGGGACATTCTGGAAAACACGAAACTATAAAGAAGGTAAAAAATCAGTGGTTGCCAGAGGTTGGGAGAGGCAGAGAGAGGGATGAATAGATAGAGCACAGGGGGTTTTTAGAGCAGTGAAATTCTGTATGATACTGTAGTGTGGACACATATAATATATTTAAACATTTGTCAAAACCCACAGAATACATAACAAACACAAAGAGTGAACTCTAATATAAACTATGAACTTCAGTTAATAATAATGTATCAATATAGGCTCATCAATTGTAACAAATGTTCACAATAATGCAAGATTTAATAATAAGGAAAACTACACACAGGGGAGAGAATGGGTATATGGGAATTCTCCATATTTTCTGCTTAATTTTCTGTAAACTAAAACTGCTAAAAAATAGCCTATTAATTTAAAAATAAATAAATATTTTATTAATTTACCCTTGTCATATGATGTTTCCTAGCTTCTTTTACAACTGCATCAACCTTTAAACATATTTTTCCATTACTATATTACATTTTTATAATGATGGAATCCACAGCTGTCTAAGTCCTGGACCTAGTTTCTTCTTTTACAAACTCTTTATGTACCATTAAAACACTACATTTTTCCTAATTGACTTATTTTTATGGGTTATTACTTTGAGAGACAGTTTTAAGGAATACTCTCATTAATGTTGGTTTCCTTTATGAATAACCATTTTTTTAAATTAGAGTTTTATTATTTTTGGCAAACGGTGATGTTTTTCAACGTCAATAACATTTGCTCAGCACCAGCTGCACCAACTCAGGTAATTCTTACCTACCTCAGTGTACACTTGTCTAAAATGGTCAATTTAATAAATGTATTTATTTATATTAACACTGTGGTCACATAAACCCATCAGAGCAGATATTCCACAACTTTAGATAAGTTCCATAACCCTGACTTATTGGTATTTTCCCCATGATCTTGGGAAACAGAAAAGAACCAACTTAGACAATTTTTAAAAAGCATATGTCTCAGGACACACTGACTGTTCTATGTTCTCTTTCCTTTTGAATGCAACCCATCTGCCCAAAGATGAGAGCTTACATATATATAGCCCTCGGGTTGCCTAAGAGAATCTGGCTGTGTTTTACTTGAGATGTTAGGTTAATATGATTTTCTTAAACTTCATAATTCAATCCACCTTTTTTATTCGGGGCAGAAATTTTTCCCTTGAATTCAAATGATCTACAAAGTTGAAGGAAGTTGTAAGTTCAATTCTTTTGTATTGACTTAAGCAACGAGTTGGAAATATCAGGCTGACTTTATGATATTCTCTGTAATTAAGTAGAAAAGTTATTTTCTGATATTGGTTATAATTATTTCCTAGTATTTGATTAGTATTTTGTCCTTTGTTTATTTAATTTGTGGGAACTATATGCATTAAGGGCATAGGGAAAAAAATTTTTTTTTAAAGATTTTATTTATTTATTTGACAGAGAGATAGAGAGAGAGCACAAGTAGGCAGAGTGGCAGGCAGAGGGAGAGGGAGAAGCAGGCTCTCTGCTGAGCAGGGAGCCAGATGTGGGGCTCGATCCCAAGACCCCAGGATCATGACCTGAGTCGAAGGCAGCTGCTTAACCGACTGAGCCACCCAGGCGCCCCGGGAAAAAAACTCTTAATACATAAATTTTGAGGTTTAGTTTAGAATTGCAAGATTTTTTATTTAGGATAAACTTGAAACTAATTAAATTATTTCTCCTTCAAATTCCAAAATATCAAGAGCTATAATACTAATGGGAAGAAATGATGAAAATAGTCTTTTCTTCTTTTTCTGGGGTTGTGCCCATGTTTTGGAATTCATTGTATTTTTTTACCTATAGATCTTGGGCACAGAATTTCTACTATTTAGCTATTTCCTAATAAAATTAGTTGTCAAAGTCTGGAGCAGGCATTTTTTTTAATTTTCCCGAAAAAAAAAAGAAATGACTCATAGTTCTGTACTTACCTTTGTAAAATGTACTCCGGAATTCAATCAAATTCTACACACACACACACAAAAAATCTAAAAATTAAATGTCTACACTAGGTCAGTTGCTTAGGAATAGTTGTAGAATTACCATGATTGAATCTGTCAGGTCTAAACAGGAGGAGAACCCAGACCAAGTAGTTTAATAGAGGACATTAATATGGACCACTAGCGTTGCAAAGGAAGAGGAAGATCTACAAGACAATCAGAGAATGAAGAGGACACCCAGTGTTTCACATCAACACCCAGAGATTAGTGTCAGTCAAAATTTAGTCTAGAGTTGGAGAGACAAAGGAGACAATGAAGCTGCAAAAGCTTGAGACTACAGAACATGCAGACAGAAGCTGGAATCACAGAGGAACAACCACTCATGGAAGCAAGGCCCATTTGGGAACTGGGATCACGGCAAGGATTAGCTCAACAGAAATTGTGGCCACAGAGAGAAGGTCTGCTAGAAAGAGATGGAATTATGGAGACTCAATCTATACCAAAAATGCAGCTCAAAGCCAGGAAAGAAGACAAGGAAGTAACCTGGCTTCTCTCCCGTTGTGCTCCATTTTTTTTTTAATTTTGTCTCCCATTAGCGCTATCTATCTAGAAAACAATTGGCAAACGGGGTGTGGAAAATCACGTTTGTGAGAATCAGGACCCTGAGACACTGAACAGAAGAGAAACAAATTAATCTTTTCTCAAGAGTGAAGTAGTTATGATTTGGGGAAATTTGGCAGAAATTTTACAAGTAAGGACTAAGAAAAAAGTAAGAAATGCAGGGTTGGAAAGTTTTATAGTGACTATCAGTAACATTATAACAGACCAAATTATTTACATGATTAGTGTTTATATCAAGTTTTATGGCAAAGAACAAAAGTCTCATAAATGTTTTAAAAATATCTATGAGCTCTTGAACCAGTAGGAAATCTTACTTTATGAAATTCTTGGCAAATTTCTTATAACACTTATTGATGTAGATGATGTGCCATGCATAGGGCTATCCATGCACTTTCTTATTTAATCCTCACAAAAGCTCTATGAAGTGGATACTATTGTTGTCATTTTGCAGATGAAGGGAGGACTAATTGTCTGAGGTCACAGTGGTAGTAAGTGGGAGAATTCCTATTCAAAGCCCTGTTTGCTGATCTCTACACTCTGTCTTGGTCACCATGTAATTCTGCCCCAGTCAGTGCTGGTCTGATGAGGCTTCATTATGTGTTATTCATAATCACCTTTCTGAGCAGATGGCTCTCTCCCACTTCCACAAAGCTGGCTCACAATAATGATGGTTAAAATTAAATAGGTGTTTTATATCCAACCCACACACAGAAGATGAAATCATCCCTGCTTATGTGACCAATGATCTTCTAAAGGCTATATGTACATTTTTATCTCTTTAATAATCTGTAACTACTCTGTTATTCTATAAGATGGCTAAGGGGATAGGTAGACTGAAGCAGAGAAGGAAGGCATTCCTCTATAGGAGGAATCATCTCTTGACCCAAGGCAGCTTCCAAACTTCCTTAGCCTCCAGAACCTTGCCAGGTTTGCCTTGCCAGTCCAAAAGTGGACAAGCATTTGGTGGTCAACGTTGACACACATCGCTACCTCTTCCTGGTCAAAGGAGGCTTATCTGATGACCATGTCCACATCCTGCCCATCGGACATGACCAGTCAGTGATCGAGCTTTCAGCAAGATGGTGGAAGAGGTGAAGAAATATAAGACTACACTGAGATAGCTCTGCAAGAGTCAAGGAAGTGGAGTGTTCTATTTTAGAGACATTATAAGAGCTACCATTTTTGTGCCACTCAGCCACTGCTCTGCTAATGACATTAAAGATGCCTACGTTACCCAGGCACAGGGAGAACAGATGGAGCTAGCTGTTGGAAATCCAGAGCTCTCTGACATCAAGCCCATTGCACAGCCAAGAGGAATGTATTTTTATGTTGAAATTGACAGAGGAAAGAAGCTTTCCTACAAAATTAAAAAAAAAAAAAATTTCCCTTGCAGTTAAAAAGCGAGGTCCTGGCCCGTGAAGCCATTCTTCATATTCCTGACCAGTCTGACTAGAGGCAGTGCCAGATGAGCAAGGAAGAGACCACCCTGGCTCACAGCTTCTGGAGAAACCTTGAGCCCTTTGACTTCATTCTGGATGACTGAGCAAAGGGAAAAGTGCTTTATGAACTTCACAGGAAGTAGTAGCAACCTGTTTGTAAAGAAACCAATCTCTAGGGCCTCCCGCAGAAACCACCTGCAGCAAAGAGGCCTGATATTGAACGTTCTCTGGAAAAAAATCACATTGTAGGATGAACATCTTATGTTAAAAGCATGTCTGTCTGTCATCCAGCTCCAAGTACAGACTGTGTTTACCAACATTTTCAAAAAAGTATCTAAATTCTTAAATTAAATCCAAATGCTTTTCTGTGAAAAAAAAAATGAATCATGAGTAGGGGCAAGACAAATTCTGCTATTTTTGCTTTAGACCAAATTAGATAAGTATCTGGTGGGTTGATTACTTATTTATTTATTATTTATTATTAATTACTGATGCACTGTGTGTGTGTGTGTGTGTGTGTTACAGGGAAGGGTGCAGTATGCTATTACCGAATTCTTTCTCAAAACTGCATAAGCCAATGGCATTTTAGAACCTTATTTTTAACGTGTATCAGTACTCAGAATAATAATATATGTTAGTATATGGGCTATAATAATATTAGTATATATGCTATATACTAATCAAATTTAATCCTTATATATTCCTTTATAATGCTAGCCAGGTTATGCTGAACATGTTTCTTGAAGAAATATACCTCAAAAAAAAAAAAGTAAAGAGAGGAGCATCCTTTCAGCATCATGAAAATATATTTTCTATTGGTAGGGCCAGCATGGCATTGGGTAAAGGGCACTTGTCAGGGATTCAGGTGTCCCACCTCCGCTCCTCCTTCACTCTGTAACCTTGGACATGTTACTTAGCCTCCGTTGTTCACAGTCATTTCTCCATAGAGAGAGGCAACTACTTCCTGCTTTTCTGCCTCAAACACACGTGAGGTAGGAAAATGTAAAATGAGATGACTGCTGTTATTATACTTTGCAAACTAAAATGATACACAAATTCAAGTTATAAAAATTCCCCTGAGTTTTTCCATGCTGCCCTAGATACACACTCATGTACTAAAATGATTTCCTACACAGACAGAAACGCACACACACACACAGGCTTGAGAAACAAGTGCCGCGCCCTGTATATGATGCACACTTATATGTTAGAATGTATGAATCACGAGCGCTGTTGGAAGGGCAGGGAAACAAGACCCTAAGTTGGATAGACTGCAGCAATTACCTTGGCTTCTATCTTACTGGTCATCTCTCTTACCATGTTGTTAAACAAATAGCAGAGGAAGGAGAATGGTGTGCCATTCGTTCACTGCCAGGAAAGGCATATCTGGCAGAAAATGAAATTAAATTATCAAACTACATTGTGGGCCCCTAAAGATTTCTCTTATTGATATGAAGGGGAAAACCTCACCATTTCATTTCAACTTAGAAGAATATGGGACAGTACTTCCTCACATAAATCACAAAAAGAACTTTACCACGATTGACTTCTAGAAAAATAAAAAGAAATGTGAAAATTATCATAAAGAACAGAACTGAGTTCACTATTATTTTAAATAATAGTTCTCTATACAAGATAATTCTACTACTGAAAATGAAAGAAATATGATATTTTTGACTTGGAGGATTAAAATCCAGCTAATTTACTGTCCTTTTTATCGAAAACAAAAGCTTAAAATGTCATGCCCCGTGGTTGAATTATTGGACTATCTTTGCTGTAGCTATTGACAAACAACTTTATCATTACTAATTTTGCTTGGTTTTTTTTCATTGTAATTAAACTTACTTTTTATAAATTTTGATTCCAATATGGTAACATATAGTGTTATATTAGTTTCAGGTGCACAATATAGTGATTCAGCAATTCTATACATTACTCAGTGCTCATCATGGTAAGTGTGCTCTTAATCCCCATCACCTAGTTCACCCATCTCCCCAGCCACCTCCCCCTGGTAATCATCAGTTTGTTCTCTATAGTTAAGAGTTTAGTTTTTTGTCCCTTTTTTCCTTTGTTTGCTTGTTTTGTTTCTTAAATTCCACATATGAGTGAAATCTTAAGATCTTTGTCTCTCTCTGACTGACTTATTTCACTTGGCATAATGCTCTCTAGCTCCATCCATGTCATTGCAAGTGACAAGATTTCATCCTGTTTTATGGCTGAGTAATATTCCATTGTATATACATACCACCTCTTCTTTATCCATCTATCTATCCATGGACACTTGGGCTGCTTCCATAATTTGGCTGTTGTAAATAATGCTGCAGTAAACATAGAGGTGCATATATCTTTTTGAATTAATGTTTCATATTCTTTTGGTAAATATCCAGTAGTGGAATTATTGGATCATATGGTGATTCTATTTTTAACTTGTTGAGGAACCTCCATACTGTCTTCCACAGTGGCTGCACCAGTTTGCATTCCCACAAACAGCACACAAGAGTCCCTTTTTCTCTACATCCTCGCCAACACTTGTTGTTTCTTGTGTCTTTGATGTTAGCCATTCTGACAGGTTTGAGGTAATATCTCATTGTGGTTTTGATTTGCATTTCCTTGATGATTAGTGATTTTGAGCTTCTTTACATGTGTCTGTTGGCCATCTGGATGTCTTCTTTAGATAAGTTTGCTTGTTTTCTAGTTTTCTTTTTATACATGCCAAAGATCAGTCTTTCTGATTGTCTTTATTTTAGGAACTACTTTAAGGAAAATTTCCATCGACTCATTTCTGTGTTGGTCTTAATTTTCTTCCTGATTTCCTAAAGGATGTTAGTTATTCTTTTTCCTAAATTCTGAAATAAAATATGTCACACACTAAGTAAAGGGCATCGTATCAGAAAAATACTGTATGTGAATAGACAACAACACCTTAGACTTCAGAACATCTTTGGTGCATAAAGGAGAAACATAGTTAAATAGATTTGGCTACATGAAAATGATAGCTATTGATTTGGAAGTGCTGGTTATCCTATTTTATTCTGGTATATGTCTTAAAGTGACAGAGGTTTGCTTTTGTCTTGTGTAATCAACCTATATTTATATTATGAATAAACACTGACAAACTTTTGTGCAGAATAACGTGACTTATTTGGTACTGATACCAGGTTTCTAGATGGTAGAGCTGAATGGGTCTAAGGGCTGACAGTAGGCCTTGGAGAAGGATAAAACCATCTTTTATTTTCAGAGGACCAGAATGTCTGGGATGAAGCACAGGTGAGCCATTGTTTGTTCTAAATACAGCACTGTCCTCTATTTAATTAGTAGAGGAAAAAATGTTCACTGATAACTTAATAATCTGTCAATTTTTATTTTAGATATTATTGTGAGTTTTCATCCTTTTCTATATTTTCGTAGACATATGTGTCACCAGAATGATGATTAAAGTATAGATTCAAACCCAAATAGAGAATAAAGAGTAGAATATCCTTAAAGAATGCAAAATTCTAGTTATTGAGATATGGAAGGAATCATTTAACTTTAGACTCGAGGGCCCCTGTCTAGCCCCGGCAGGGTCGTGGGTGCGGCCGAGGCGGGAGCGGCCCAGAAGGAGGTTGGCGGAGTCCTGCCCTTTGAGGAACTGCTGCTCCTCGGAGCCAAGTCCCTCCTCGAGGTCCATGTTTGGGCACCACGGGCTCCGCGGTGCGATCAGATGAATGACACCATAGCAGAGTTAGCCGAAGAACGCCCTCAAGTTCCTTTTGTGAAGTTGGAAGCTGAAACTGGTCCTTAATGTAGAGGCTGCTTTCGGGAAACAGGCCTGAGTGATGGAAGAGAGAAAGGGCCCACAGCGACCCCCTGGCTGAACTCAGGCCCATCAGGGGACCCGCCTCAAGATATCCATAGGCCCTAGCTGACCAATGGGCTACTTCCAGCCAGGCACAGTCACCAAAAAAGGGAGAATTCCTATGTCCCATACCTCCTCACCTTCCCACTTTAACTACAGCCCCCACCCACAGCCTCCTGGCACACGGCCTCTCCTCTGCGGTCCTGCCCGCGGCTCCCTTGCAGTATAGTCAACAAATTTCTCTCTCCGTTTTTTCCGCCTCGGGTGAATCCTTTCACGCTCAGACCACCAGCCCCCACTCTATCATCACCGCACATTTGGGGTCCCCATCTTATCAAGACAGACACCACATTTAGACACCACACTTAAGTATCTGAAAAATATGAATTTAGTTCTAGTCCCCATCCTCCTGTTTTTCAAGATTTCTCAGAAAAATGACCTATTAGATGGTGCACATGCCCAAGTTGACCAAAAAAGTTCAGCGACTCGGATCTAGCAGCTCCTTCCCACCCAGTGGTAACAAGCATCCTAAAGAAGATCCCAACCTTCGCCTGAAGAAATGAACTCCTGCCGCCCCTTGCATGTTGTTGATGAAAGGAACTCCTCAAGAACCCCACTGCGGTTTCAGCAAGCAGATGGTGGAAATTTTTAACAAACGTAATACTCAGTTAAGCAGTTTTGATATCTTCTCAGGTGACGAAGTTTCAGAGCCTCAAAACCTATTCCAATCGGCCCACCTCTCCCCAGCTCTATGTTTCTGGAGAGCTCATAGGAGGACTTGATTGAATTAAGGAGCTGGAAGTATCGGACAAACTAGATACAATTTGCCCCAAAGCTCCCAAATTAGAGGGATCAAAATACTGACAAATAAACCTTCTGTCATGCTCCTATGGAGGGAAACTAACAGGAAGCAAAATGTGGATTCAGCAGACAAATTCTGGAAATAGGATATAGTACTGGTGTTGAATATGAGACACTTGATGTATTGGAGGCTGAAGGAGTTCAGCAGGGGTTAAAAGCTTACTCCAATTGGCCCACGTACTCTCAGCTGTCTCTAACAGGGGAGCTTGTTGGAGGTCTGGATATTGCTAAGGAACTGAAAGACAATGGCGAGTTGCCAC
Organism: Mirounga leonina; assembly: GCF_011800145.1. Lineage (NCBI taxonomy): Eukaryota > Metazoa > Chordata > Mammalia > Carnivora > Phocidae > Mirounga > Mirounga leonina. The sequence continues at coordinate 67,761,885 of NW_023270807.1, read as the reverse complement.
CAATACTGAAAGGAGAGAATTAGTGAATGTTACGCTTGGTGCCCCACTGTTGCAGGAAATACTTCATCCCAGTGGGATCTCCTGACAGTTCTCAGAGGAGGGAGAGGGGCAGAGACTGCTTCCTACCCAGTTATGCTCAGTGTATTTCACAAGTTTGTGCTAAATACATGTATGTTTCATTTTTTTCACTGCACACAGAATGCAATTAATATCTTCAAATCTAATTAAAACTACTTTGTGTAAAAAAAAATAATATTTTAAAATAAAATAGGAAATTAAAGTCTGTGTATCCGTTTTCTACTGTGGCATTTCAAAGGAATTAAAACTGAGGCTTAAGACAACATTTACTTGTTCATGTTCTGTAATTTGGGCTGCCCTCCATTGGATCTTTTTTCTGCTCATTTCTCCTAGAGTCACTCATGCAGCTGCTGGCACTGAGATCTCTTCTGGGAATGGGTGGTCCAAAATGGCTTTACTCATGTGTCTAGTGGTTATCTAGGACAGCCACTGTAATTTTCCTATTCAGCAAGATATCCAAAAATTCCTATAGGGTAAAAGCAGGTATCTTAAAGCCTCTTGGGCCCAGGCATTCAAATCACACAAAGACACTTCTACCATTCTACTGGTAAAATCAAGACACAGGCCCACCCAGATCCAAGAGGTGGGAAGATAGATTCCACCTCTTGATGAGGGCTGAGAAATTCACATTGCAAAGGGGCATGAATACCGGGAGGTATGACTCACTGGAGACTCTTATTGTAATAACCCATCAGTCTAGACATAAAACTATTCTTCCAGAATAATGATTATAACAACTGCTAATATGTACTAAAAAATTTACGAGTATTTAACAACTATTACACATAACATATATTAATTTTCAAACAACTCTGAGATAGGTACAATTATTTTCACAATTTTACAAATGAGAAAACAAGATCACATGGACATAAATGTATTAAAATTGTTTCAATAATTAAATATTAGGAATATGATCTGAATTCAGAAGTAGACAGACATAATTAGGACAAAAGAGAGAGGCAAGAGTTAGGCTCAACTATATGTGGGAATTCAATCTAATATAAAGGGCAGTCATTTCAAATTACTAAGATAAAGTGTACTGTGCAACAAATTATTAAGTCATCTGGTAATTGCTTAATTAAATGGATCACACACAAAATGAGCCATTTGGAAAAAAAAGTTATTCACCAAAAAGTCATTCACCAAAATGAATTCAAATAGATTGAACATGTAACTATATAAATACTAATCCTCGAAGTACTGACATAAGGTGTAAGTAATATATTAGAGTGACCAAGCACATTTAGATCACAAAATCTTAGGATAAGGCTGGCTGTGAAAACCAGAATGTCAAAAACATTATAAGTTTTTATTACATAACAATGAGCTAAGCCTCCTTAAGACTTATAAGTAATATTCTAAGTGTTTTACAATTATTATAACATTTGACATTCACACAGTTTCTATGAGGTAGTTGCTAGCATTACTCACATTTTACATCTAAGGAAACTAAAGCATAGAGTTACTCATTATCTATAGTCATATTGCTTCTAAGTAGACAAGCTAGAATAGGAATATTAGCATTCTGACTCCATAACCTGTGCCCTGCCATAAAAATATTTTTAAAGACTTATTTATTTATTTGAGAGAGAGAGAGCGGTGGGGGGGGGAGAGAAGGGCAGATGGAGAGGGAAAGAAAGAATCTCAAGGATACTCCCCACTAAGCACAGAGTCCAGCATGGGGGCTGGATCTCACCACCCATGAGATCACAATCTGAGCTGAAACCAAGAGTCAGATGTTCAACCAACTGAGCTACCCAGGTGCCCCCCCAAAAAAAAATTTTTTTAAGATGTTATTTTTTTTTTAATTTGATACAAAGAGAGAGCACACAAGCAAGGGGAGGGGCAGAGGCAGAGGGAGAAGCAGGCTCCCTGCCGAGCAGGGAGCCTGATGCAGGACTCAATCCCAGGACCCTGGGATCACGACCTGAGCCGAAGGCAGACGCCCAACCGACTGAGCCACCCAGGCGCCCCATAAAATATTTTTAAGTAAAAGGCCAGTAAAAGGAAATACATGTTATAAAGTAGTAGTCATGAAATAGGAAATGGATTTGTAATGGAGATAGCATAAAATGACAAAGAACCTAACAAACAAACAAACAAAAAACAATGGGAAAAAATGGGCTAAGAATAGAAATGGGAAATTCACACAGAAAAAGAGACACAAATATCCAATAGAAACAAAAAAATATGTTTGAAAGTGCTAGCAATCAAGTAAGTTCAAGCAAAATTAGGGATTATCAATGCCAGTTATTTGTCTGGAAAGCCTGAAAGTAGCGAAAAGTGCTCAGATCTTATGAAAATATGAAGAAATAACTACCCATATGCGTTGGAGGGCCTGTAAATTGGAGGATGATATGACAAAATATTCCCCAAATCAGAATGACCACATCCTGAAAACTGTAATATTTCCCATAGAAATTTATGCTAAGGAAGATACCTAAACAAATGTGCTAAGATATACATTTATCACATTGTTGTTTGTAGAATGAAGAAAAAAAGAAGAAACCATTTTAAAATTCCTCAATAAGGGACAGGGTAATAAATTTTAGAACAACCATGTCATAAAATGGACTCCTGTGCAGGCATTAAAATGGCTGATGTAAATCTATTCACACTGACATTGAAATACCCACTACCTTGTTGAAAGAAAGAAAGCAGGTTGTAAAACATTCTGTAATGTGTGCTCCTCTTAATATAAAATTGTATACATTAAAAGAGCATGAAAGGATAGTCACATTGAGGTTAATAGTAGTTGGGGTTCATAATAGTTGTAGCTGAAACACAGAGGAATTGATTTTTATTCTTTATTTCTCTATGTATTAAACTTTTTCATAAGAAGCATTCTCTTTGTAAAACAGGAAGTTTGGCTTTTTAGATGTGACAGCATGAAGATATTGGAGAATCCCCTCTCCAAAAAACAAATATAAAACTGGACAAAATTGTGATGAACAAACATGTTAGGGCTGTAAAAAGTTGACCAATAAGAAACAACAAAACAAAATTGAGCACATATATGAAAAATACAATGCTTTTTGTAAGAACAGTGGGAGTCTGTCTGCAGCCTTCTTTCCCTTACGTGCTTCCTACACACACACACAACCAGTTGACCTGGTAAGTTGGCAAGGGTGGGGCTGGCTAGGAAAACCTGCAGCCAGCTGGGGCACACTTGATCTGGAGCAGGGGGCAATAACTGAGGTATGGCAATGTTGTCAATAAAAGCAGCAAACTCATTAGGTAATGAACAGGGAAAATCTTATGCTCCTAACCTGAATTTGTAATCTCAACTGAAGGGACACCCTAAAAATGAAAGAGCCATAGACTGTAACAGGCAAAAATTGTAGCACTGTATTGTTGGGTTCATAGCATACATAGACAGAATATATATGACAATAATAGCACAAAGTAGGGAGAAGTTGTTATATTTTACTGGAATTAAATCAATATTAGCCTCACCTAGCTTGTGATAGTTGAGATGTGTATAGTATCCTTAGAGTAACCACTAAGAAAATAACTAAAAAATGTAGAGTTAAAAAAATAAATAAAAATGAAAGAGGAGACATCACTATTAACCTTACAGAAATAAAAAAGATTTATAAGGGAATACTATGAACAACCATATGCCAATAAAGTACATAAATTAGGTGAAATTGACAAAATCCAGGAAGAACAAAAACAACCAAAACTATCTCAAAAAGAATATCTAAATAGACCTATAATAAGTAAAGAGATTGAAAAAATAAATAAAAACTCCCAACAAAGAAAATCCCAGGCCCAGATGTCTTCCCTGGTGAATTCTACTGAACATTTAAAGAATTAATGCCAATTTTTCACAAACTCTTCCAAATAGAAAGGTAGGGATTACTTCTCAACTCGTTCTATGTGGTCAGTATTACCCTAATACCAAAATCAGAAAAAGATATCACAAGAAAAAAATCTATAGACTAACATCTCTTATGAATATAAGATGAGAAAACCCTCAATAAAATACTAGTAACCTGAATCCAGCAACCTACAAAAAGGACTATATACCCTTACTAAGCGGAATCCATTCCAGGAATGCAAGATTTGACATCTTAAAATTAATTAGTGCAATACATCATAACAACAAGCATCAAAACAAAATCACATGGTCATCTCAATTGATGCAGAAAAATTATTTGGCAAAACTTAACATTTTTCTGCTAAAAATCCTTACAAAGTAGGAATAGAAGAGAATTTCTTTAACCTGATTAAAGGCATATATGAAAAACCCATAGCTAACATCATGCTTAATGGTAAAAGACTAAATGCATTTCTCCTAAGATCAGAAACAATACAAAGATATCCACTCTTACCAGAATAGGCAAATCTCTGCAGATGGAAAATAAATCGGTGGTTGCCTAGAGCTGGGTCAAGGAGGGATTTAGGAGGAAATGGGAAGTGTCTGCTAGTAAGTATGGGGTTTCTTTGGTGGTGACGGAAGTGTTCTAAAATTTATTGTGCTGGGCGCCTGGGTGGCTCAGTTGGTTAAGCGACTGCCTTCGGCTCAGGTCATGATCCTGGAGTCCCTGGATCGAGTCCCGCATCGGGCTCCCTGCTCAGCAGGGTGCCTGCTTCTCCCTCTGACCCTCCCCCCTCTCATGTGCTCTCTCTCTCTCATTCTCTCTGTCTCAAATAAATAAATAAAATCTTTTAAAAAATATAAATAAATAAATAAATAAATAAATAAATAAATAAATAAATAAATAAAATTTATTGTGCTGATGGTTGTCCAACTCTGTGAATACACTAAAAACTATTGAATTGCACATTTTAAATGGGTGAAGTGTATTATATATGAATTATATCCTAATAAAGCTGTTATTTTTTAAAAGGAGAAAATAAAATAATATACTAAAATATTGATTCAATACAAAAACTGTAGCAAAGGAAGAACGAAGGGACAAAAAAAGACATAAGACATTGAAAACAAAGAACAAAATGGTAAAGATAAATCCAACTATATCAATGTCTTTTCAAGTGAATGGATTAAACATTGCAGAGATTGTCAGATTTGTTAAAAAATGATCCAGCTGTGTGTTGTCTATAAGTGACACAATTTGGGTTTAAAGACACAACTAGGTTGAGAGTAAAAGGGTGAGGAAGAACATACTAAACATACAGGAGCCATAAAAGAGCTGGGGTGGCTAATATCAGGCAAAATAGAGTTTAAGACAAAAAATATTATTAGTGACAGAGAAGGACATTTTATGATACAAGAGTCAATATATATGGAAGTTATACATGTACACACACCTAATATTAGAGTCCCCAAATACATGGACCAAATACAGACAAAACTAAAAGGAGAAACTGACAGTTCAACAATTGTAGGTGATTTCAATACTCCATTTCTCACAACTGATAGAACTGGGCAGAAAATTAATACTGATATAGAAGATTTGAACACTATCAAACAACCTAACCTGATATTTATAGAATGCTCTGCCCCAACACAGTAGAATACTCACTCTTTTCAAGAATAAACAGAACATTTCCCAGGATAGACCATAGTCTCAGTCATACAATAAGTCTCAGTAAGCCTAAAAGAATTGAAATCATAAAAAATATATTCATTGAGCACAATAAAATTAAATTAAAAAGTAACAATAGAAAGAAATTTGAGAGATCTCAAATATTTAGAAATTAAACATCTGTAAATAATCCAAAGGTCAAATAAGTAACCACAGGGAAAATAAAAAAGTCTTACTTGAAAAACACAATGTAAAAATTGGGGAATGCAGCTAAAGAAGTGCTTAGAGGGAAATTTAGTGGTTTGAATACTTATATTAGAAAGATAGATGTAAAAGAAATTATCTAAGTTCCTACCTCAAGAAAAAAGAGAAACCCAAATTAAATAGAAAGAAGGAAAAAATAAAGACCAGTGCTGAACTCAGTGAATCAGAAAAATATAAAACCAATAAAGAAAATCAATAGAACCAAAAGTTGGTTCTTTGAAGAGTCAACAAAATTGATAAACTAAAGAGAGTGACAAAGAAAAAAAGACTTTTCTCAAAAGCCTTAAAGATTTTTGTTTGTTTTAAATAGTTTTAGATTCAGAAATAGTACAGGGAGTTTCAGTATACGCTGCACCCAGGTCCCCCTATTGTTAACATTTTATTTTATTATGGTACATCTGTCACAACTAATGAACCAATATTAGTACAATATTATTAGCTAAAATCCATACTTTATTTGGATTGCCTTCATTTGCACCTAATGTTTCTTTTCTCTTCCAGGATCTCATCCAGGATACCACATTACATTTAGTCAAGATGTCTCCCTAGGCTCCTCTAGAGTGTGATAGTTTGTCAAACTTTCCTTGTTTTTTTTTTATGACTTAGATAGTTTTCAGGATTACTAGTCAGGTATTTTGTAGAATGTCCCTCACACTGATATTTTCTAATGTTTTTCTTATGTTTAGACTGTGGTTACGCATGTTGGGGAAGAAAGACCACAAACATAAAGTGTTTTTCTTATCCCATCATATCAAGAATACATGTTATCAACATGACATGGCTGAGGATTTTGACTTTGATCACCTGGCTGCAGTAATTCTTGTCAGATTAGTCTAGTGTACAGTTACTCTTTGGTGCCTCCCCAACCTCGTGCATACTATACTCTTTAGAAGAGAGTCACTATGAGCAGTCCTCACTTAAGGGGTGGGGAGTTATGCACCACCTCCTTAAGGTTGTTATACCTACACAAATTATTCATAATTCCTTAGTATGGGATATTTATCTTTTATATTTGTTTATTTGATCATTTATTTATATCAGTATGAACTCATGAGCATTTACTTGAACTTTGGGTTATAATCTAATACTACATTATTTATTTTGTTCTTCAAATCTTCCCAGCTTTGGCCATTGGGAGCTTTTCACATTGTCTCCTGTGTAACTTTGACATATTCCCATCATTTAGTCTTTTAAGTACTTTCTTACTTTCCCACAAGATCTCTGGGTTCATCTTGTATTTTCCCTGATCCAGCCCTAGAATCTACCATTTCTCCAAGGAGCCCTGGGTCCTTTCATTGGAGAATGGTATCAAAAACCAAAATCTAGATGTCAGTCTGCATGTTGCTTGTAAGATGACATTGTTTCTAGACCCTCTCAGAGGACAGAGTTAGGAAATGTATGTGTATATATACTAACCCATGTACACACATAATGGCATAATGTAAATGAGATAGATGATAGATAGATAGAGCCATCCATCGGTATCTATATTAATGTATATGTGTTTATACTGATATAGTGTCACCATCACTCATTGGGGACCACATGGTTCATTCTAGCCTTCTTCCTTAACTGTAATAATCAGTTGATTTTCAAAAAGGTGCCAAGACAATTCAGTGGAGGAAATGAGTCCTTTCAACACATGATGCTGGAACAATTAGATATCCACAGGAAAAATCTTTAAAAACTAATTTAAATTCTTACCTCACACCATTACAAAGATTAACTTAACATGGGTCATAAACATACGTGTAAAAGCCAAAACTGGGAAACAAATAATGAGACTCTTAACTATGAAGAACAAACTGAGGGTTTATGGAGGGCGGTGGGTGAGGGATGGGATAGATGGGTGATGGGTATTAAGCAGGGCACTTGTTATGATAAGCACTGGGTGTTATATGTAAATGGTGAACCACTGAACTCTACTCCTGAGACTGATATTGAACTGTATGTCAACTAACTAGAATTTAATAATAAAATAAATAAATAAATACTAAAACTATAAAAATTCTATAAGAAAACATAAGATAAATAAATCTTTGTGCCCTCAAGGTAGACAAAGATTTCTTAAATGTGACACTAACTGCATAATCCATAAAAGAAAAATATTGATAAAAAAGATTTTATCAAAATAAAAATCTTTTGTTCTTCTAAAGTTACCAGTAAGAAAATGAAGAGACAAGTCAAAGACTGGGATAAAATATTTGCAAGTCATATATCTGCTTTAAAAAAAAAAACTGTCATAATTCAGTAATAAGAAGGCATCAATTCAATTAAAATATAGGCAAAAGATTTAAATAAACATTTCACCAAAGAATATATATGAATAGCTAATAGGCACATGAAAAGATGCTCAATATCATTAGTCAGCAGAGATATGCAAATTTAAACCACAATGAAATACCACTAAATACCACTAAATACCCACTAAACTGACTAATCCAAACAACCATCAAAATGCAAGTTTTAATAAGAATGTGGAGCAACTGGAACTCTCATGCATTATTGATTAGAATATAAAATGGTATAGTCACTTTAAAAAACAGTTTACCAGTGTTGTTTTTGTTTTTTTTAAGTTAACCTTATACTTACTTTAAAACCTGGCATTCAATTCCTAGGTACCCTCCCAAAGGAAATGAAAACTTATGCCCACCCAAAGACCCATGAATGAATGATATAGCAGCAGTGTCCATAATATCCAAAAGGTGAAAGCAATCTAAATATCTATCAATTGGTGAACCGATTAACAAATATGGCATATCCTTGCAATGGAATACAAGTCATCATTAAAAACTATGAACCATGATTTCATGCCACAACATAGATGAACTTCAAAGATATTATATATGCTAAGTCATTAAAAACCATATATTGTAGGATTCTGTTTATATGAAATTTCTACAAAGGGCAAAACTGTAAGAGACAGAAAGCAGATCTGTGGTTGACAGGGACTGGGGATGGAGTGGGGATTGGCTGCAAACAGGCATAAGGAAACTTCTGGCGATGATGCAAATGTTCTAAAACCGGGTTGTGGTGATGGTTGCACAGCTGTATAAATTTGTTAAAAATTATTGAGATGTACACCTGCACAGAATGAATTTTATGGTATTTAAGTTATGCCTCAATAACTTAAGAATATATAATAATAGTATTGAGCATAGGGTAGTATTTAAACAAGAGAGTAGAGAAACCAACAATAGATATATTCAGAAATTTGACATAGAGTGAAATGACTTTATAAACCAACAGAAAAGGGATATGCTACAAATGGTGCTTGGACAATTAGTTATCCATAGGAAAAAAACAATTATTTTTATTTCACACAGTATGAAAAGATAATTTCCAGATGGATTAAACACTGGAAAGTAAAAAACAAGTCTTTAATATTTTTAGGAGAAATTATAACCCCCGGGTTAAAAAGATTTCCTACACAAAACAAACAAACAAAAACCTATGAAAGAAAGGTAAACCGCGAAAATTTCTGATCTTAATACAGTGACACATAATATAAACAAGGAAAATGATGCCATCAAAAGAAAAGAATTGTGCAGTGCTGATTTTAGTCAAATCTGACAAAAGACTAGAATGTATCAAGACCTGCTAAAAATCAACAAGAAAAAGAAAAACCCCAAAGTGGAAAAAGTATTTGGCTAGATGATTTAGAGAAAAGAGAACACAAATAACCATCATAAATATTAAATGATGATAAACATCTCAAGTGATTATAAAAAAACCTATAAACAACTATGTTTACATCCATTCAATAGCACTTCACATCCATCCAATTAGCAAAAATGAAGAAAAATCTGACAATACAAGGAATTGGCAGGCATGTGGAGAAATGGTAACATTCAAACACCAATAGTAAGGGCATACAAATACTCTTAAGAGTAATTTGACCATGTTTATTTGAATAAAATAGCAGTCTTCAGAATACAAACTTTTAGAGACATGTGAAGACATTCGACTAACATAACATAATAAAAAAAAAAGACATTCTAAATGGTACATAGACACAAAGAAGTTTTAAAAATTAATTTCCACACTGAATTCTATACCTGAAGCTAATATTGCACTGTACGTTAACTAACTAGAATTTAAATAAAAACTTGAAACTACAGAAAATTAAATTAATAAATTAATATTAATTTTCAGACCTTTACCTTCCATATATAGATTCACAAAAGCAAAGAAAAAGGAAGTTGTAAAAATATTACATAAAGTTTTGCCTTATTTAATCCATAAGACATACTCACACCAAAACTTTATCTCTTTAAAATTAGAATATTAAAGATAAGTGAACAGCATGTTGGCAAATGCCAATCCACCATTAAAGGTGTCCTCCCTGTATGTAACCATTGTCTGTGATGAGGAAGAACTTGGTAAGCATTCTCATTCCCTTATGTCTTGAATCATGCCTATGTTTCCAAGATATTAACAAAATTATTTAAAGTGCATGATAAAGTAGAAAGATTTCATCAAAACCACATGCATTTTCTGAAGTTACTGAAAATAAGGAATTTTGATTTTTCTCAATCTTCCCTGAGTAATTGGATTAGGTAGGATACTTTAAGTGAAAAATCAATAAATATAATCAACAAGTATTTATTAAGTCTTAGAAAAGCCTTTTTGGCATACTTCCCAGAAATGGAGAAAATTGGTAACTTTGATGATGAAACAATCCTTTTGAAAGGGAGATGGCTTCCCTTCATGAACCACATGGGTGATAGCACATATTCCACCCCTCCTTCAGCCCCCAAAAACCTAAGGTAGTCCTCATTGCAGGCTGACCTTTGCAAGCATTGAGGTGCTGATCACTGCAAGCAGATTCCCAGAGATTTCAGCACACCCACATTCCAACTGGAGCCTAGTTAGCAGAATTTAATGACCATCCTGGTGTGTGTTTATGATGTGATAATATTTTGATGACTATGCTTTCATTTTCAGAGTGGCTTTCTTCTAGAGTTCTTCAAGGAATATTCCATATGGGTTTTTACATTTTTTAATTATATATTAACAACTTCAGGGTAAAATATAAGCAGAATCATCAAAAAACAAAAATCCCAGCCCTTTTCACCAGAAAACCCCAACTAGTGTCAAGACACAATGGTCTCCCCTTGCTTTAATATTGCACAGATATAATTTTTCATAATTGCAATCAATGTACCCATATTATTTTAAGATTTTGTTTTAGTTAACATTACAGACTCTAGATTTTTTTGTGCATCCCTACCTCATTTACATATTTTTAAAGAGCAATGTGTTATTCAGCTTGTTAATATACCAGATTATTTAACCAAGAGAAAAAAAAAAGGCTTCTAATTATTTACTTTAAACAAAACTAAAGAACTTAATTAAAATTTTGGCTTAAAAAAGCTTGTTAATGATTATTATGCTCCATCATTATTTTAATTTTGGTTTAAACACAAAATAAGTTTAGAGAAATATACAATGCTGTTACAGCAAAAGACTCCTGTTCTTGTCTAGACATTTATTTGAATAAATGGGAATTGATGCTGAAACTTATTTCATTCAACTTTATGTAATATTCATTTATATGAACTAATTGACAAAGTCCATCTCATTTGGAAATATATTTCCAAAACAATTTTACCTTTATCAAATTTTTTAACATAATTTTGTGGTCTTGAGCACTTATCTAATAGTAATAACTGTAATGCTATCCCAGTACAAAAAAATTTTTAGAGCCTAATGTCATAAGAAAGTTAAAATTTTTGTTTCAATGTACCTGCATATTATTGTTGAAGAAAACTATGATAGACTGATCAATAAAACACTTTCAAATATAACAATATATTATATTAACAGAATTGTTTGAGAAACATGGGATGGAAATATGAATGTGCAAAGTAAAAATTACAGTGCAAAATTTCCCATTGTTAAAGAAGAACCTGTTCGTGTATTTTTAAAAAGATAATAGAGGGCAATGTTGCTGATGTTTGTATTCTATTTAGTACTTTTTAAAGACTACTCTATGAACTTTGCTTTTAAATGTCAGTACAGTTCTTCCTTGACTTATGATGAGATTATATCCCAAAAAACCCACCGTAAGTTGAAAATATCATTAAGTCAAAATGCATTTAATGCACCTACCTACCAAACATCAGAGCTTATACTGATCTACCTTAAATGTGCTTATAACATTTACATTAGCCTACAGTTGGACAAAATTATCTAACACAAAGTCTAATGTATAATAACTTGAACATCTCATGTAACTTATTGAATACTGTAAAAATACTGTTTTTAATGAAAACCGGAAGGATTGGGGGCGCCTGGGTGGCTCAGTCGTTAAGTGTCTGCCTTCAGCTTAGGTCATGATCCTGGAGTCCTGGGATCAAGTCCCACATCGGGCTCCCTGCTCAGCGGGAAGCCTGCTTCTCCCTCTCTCACTCCCCCTGCTTGTGTTCCTTCTCTCACTGTGTCTCTCTCTATCAAATAAATAAAATCTTTAAAAAAAAAAAAAAAAAAAAGGGAAGAAAACCGGAAGGATTGAATGGGTACAGAATGATTTTAAGTGTATTGGTTGTTTATTCTCGTAACTGGGGAGCCGCCTGGGAGCTACAGCTTGTTGCTGCCCAGTGTCATAAGAGAGTATCTACTTCATATTGCTCACTGGGACAAAATCAAAATTCAAAATTCTAGGTCTGGTTTCTACTGAATACATAGATCGTGCTTTTGCACCATCATAAAGTCAAAAAATTATAAGTCAAACCATCATATGTCGGGGACTGTCCGTATTTGCAAGATAGCAGCATTCATATCTCTTGCAACTAACTGAACTCATGTCAAAAGATTTTAACTATCAGCTTAAGATGTGCGAGGGCTTTAGTTTTAGCTTTGAGTTTATTTTTTTTTATTTTTTTTTATTGTTATGTTAGTCACCATACATTACATCATTAGTTTTTGATGTAGTGTTCCATGATTCATTGTTTGTGTATAACACCCAGTGCTCCATTCAATATGTGCCCTCTTTAATACTCTTTTAAAGTTCTTTTAGGGAAATGCAAGCAAAAATGTAGAAAGACCACTAAGGAAGAAGGTGATCATCTCTTTTGACCAAACAGTTGTGTTCTGCACACAACGCCTCCTGCACAAGGAGACGTGATAGGTCAGGATATTCACGACAGCACTGTTTGCGATAGCAAAAACTGAAAACAAATACTACCAAAAGAGTAATGAATAAACACCATGGTACAACTGCATAGTTGTGTGTGTGTGTATGTGTGTGTGTGTGTATGAAAGTAGATGATTTAGACTAATGTCACTCAAAGCACATTCTATGGACCAGTATCAGTTGGCAAACTATTTATCTCCAATCTGTGTCAAGATAGTACTAAAATTGAGAGAAAGCATTTAGAAACTTTTATAGCAGCTTGATGGAGTAATTTTTATCTGGTAAATGTAATAATAAGAAGTGCGACTTGTCTTTAGTACATTTTTGTTTTATCATATTTTCTAATAATCCATTTTCTTGTATTTTAATTAGACAGATGGTTCATGATCTACTGAAAGTTAAAAAAAAAAATCTTTACCAGAGTTGAAGTAGTGATCTTTAATCAAGTAAACAAGCATGAATAAATCTGAAAAACATAATATTGAGTGTAAAGAGAAAATTTGAAAATTATATGTACACTGTGTTGCCAACGGTTTTACACATAAACATGTATTACCCAAATACATGTTTGGGTAATACATGTTTATAAATAAATAAATATATATTACCCAAAGTAATATATATATATATATTACCCAAAGTAAAATAAAATAGTAAAATATAAACAACTCACATAATAAAAAGTGTATGTACTGATAAGCCATGAATGAGAATGATATATATACCAACCTCTAAGTAGATGTACTCTTTGCAGAAGATAGATGGGGAAGAAAGCAGATTCATGGAGGGATGGGGGCTTCAGCTGTATCTTCAGTGTTTTGTTTCTTTTAAAAAATCTCTGAAACAAATATGACAAAACTTTAAGATTTTTTTTAAAGCTTCCTGTAGGTATGTGGGTATCCATTATATTGTTCTCTATCTTCTTTTATGTTTGAAATAGTCCATAATAAAATACATAAAAGTAAGTCAAAGGTTTTTTTTTTCAAATACAATATAAACTGCAGATTGTTGGAAATTTTCCACAAAAGAAAAAAAAAAAGGAAAGAGATCTAAGAGAAGGTCAAAGCTTTTCGAAACTATCTGGCAAATTTAACAGATAATGTGCCTCTCCAACATCATCCATTGAATATCAACTATGTGTGAAGAAACATACAAGGTACTGAAAATAAGAAAAACTGTGTGTTGAGAATATAAACCTGAGACTAAATCAAGGGCCTGTTAAGCCAGATGTCTTGATAGGTACTCAAAAACAAACTGGATCTCTGTATCTTAGACGGGCAGGATTTTACCTTGAAAGGGACAAGAGTCCCACTGTTACTACTTCATTTTCCCACATCATCATTATCTCCTATGATACTGGTCTTAGCAGTGTCACCTGATGAACTGACAGGTCTAGGAAGAGTCTGGGGCTCATAGGAGAGATTACAACAGATGCTGGGCAGATGTTTCCCTCCATCTTTATTTTATTTTATTTTTAAATTCAGAAGTTGGGCAAGCGTGATCTTTATGCTGTTGTTTAACTCTGCAGGCCAGCTGCCTCTACAGCAGTGGATTTCCTTTGTGTGTCTGAAATCACCTAACATCGGACATCAGCCTAGAGGTTTCCATCACTCAAGAGTGCCGGGCTGCCCTATCACCAAGCACTGGGAATGATGGCTCAGTAACAGTGATTTCCTATTCCGTTTCATTAAATTGAATGTGAAGTAAAGGGAATTTGACCTTGAGAGGATGCTTTCTTTGACCTATGAGAAGTTCGTTGTTATAAAATGAAAATGCAATCACTGGAGAGATGTAAAAAATGAAGCTAAGCTGGACAGCTTGCAAATCATTTAACAGTGCACATGTGATTTAATAATAATAAGGTCAAGGTTTCCAGAGAAAATAATTTGGTACTGATTACATGATACTAAAAAGTAGAGATGCTTCTGTGTGTCACTGAACAATGAGGACACAAGAATAGCAATAAACATTCCTCATTATGGCTCTGTCCCTCTGGGGTCTGGTCACTTCAGATATCCTTCAGCGGAAGCTTGAGCAATTAAGATGGCTGATTTCCCAGGGAAAGAGCTTTGTTAGCTTAGCACGACCAGCACAAAGGCTTAGGAGATTGTCCTAAAATAGCATGCCCTATTGGAGGGTCTGACATTCCTCTTGCCTTAATTCACAGCCTAAATTAAGACGGCCTGTTTATTGGAACTACGTATACAACTGTTAAATTAATCTGAAAAAAAATTAAGATATTTTCTTGGATTGTTTGCAAGGATTTAGAAATTTGCCTTGAAGAATTTTGCAGGGGCCGCTTTAGAGTCCAGCTTTTCAGATCCTAAGAAAAGAATCAGAGCTGTTTTACTGAGCAAAGGAAAATGAAATCTGCCTCGGGTAAGTCTTTAGTTATTCGTGAAATCCTCTTCACTGTGTTTATAAACAAAACACTGAGGCAAAAACTCAGGCTGATGGAAACATTGAGATCAATGGTTCCTAAGGTGCTTTTGTGGTACTACAGCAAGGCCTGCAAAGAACCTTGAGGTCGCTTAATTAATTTTCTGCCACTTAAATGTTTATGTTAAAACAGAAATGCGAGAGCAGAGGCAAGTTGCAGGGAGTTGCTAGTCCATACTCACGTCCTGTCCATACATCCCCCAGTGCGCCCTCATGGATGGTAAGAGCAACAACTCTCCAGCAGGCCTAGAATCCTGCTTCTGCTACAAAGTAGTAGTGAAATCACTCAAACCCTCTGTGCCTCCTTTCTTCATCAATTAAATGGGGAATAATAAAGTACCTACCTCACTATTTTGAAGAGTGAAAGCTTCAACGTGTGTCAAGCACATAGCGCCTGCTATAGGCAACATATAAATGGTAGCTACTGTATTGTCGAATTTAATTGAGTCATTGGTCCAACTAAAAACAACATCTTATACAGCAATGGTGTCAGCTGGAGTGAGTCACACAATTATGGGGCTTAAAATTTTGTAAATATCTATAGGCGTTTCAGCATCTACATAGAGATATGAGTATTTTAATACAGAAGGGAAATACTACAAAATGTTAAATGATTGTGAGTGTAGTGATATTTTCTTTTTGATTTTTTAAATATTTTCTAATTTTAAAGCGATTTTTCTATTTTCCAAAATTTACTTTTTTTCACTTTTTAAATAAGTGCATTTTATTGCATATTAATTACACTGCCATAATGCTGATTTTAAAACAAAAACTTTACCATGAAGTTGGGCCCCATCCAACCCAACTTACTGAGACATAACTGACTTTAAGTGAAACCATTAGTTATATAAATATTCTAACTATTTTTTATTTAACATACTTTAATGTAGATTCTTCACAAAATTTAGTTTTGTAATAAGAAAATACAATTTCAAGGTGTGCCTGGATGGCTCAGTCGGTTAAGTGTCTGCCTTTGGCTCAGGTCATGATCTCAGTCAGGGTCCTGGGATCTAGCCCCGCATAGAGCTGAGCAGAGTCTGCTTCTCCCTCTCTCTGCCCTTCCTCCCCCCACACTTGAACACACGCATGCTCTCTCTCTCTCTCAAATAAATAAATAAACAAAATCTTTAAACACAAAAGAAATAGAATTTCAAAAGGAAATAAAAGATAATAACAAAATTCTAGCTTTTGGTACCTGATCCCAGAATATTTTTTTTCCATTCCCCCTTAAACAACCTAGATTCTGATCTCTTCTTACTACTCCCTAGTTGAGGGACAGCTTTCTATTTGTGTCTGAACTTGATTTCTCTAAGAAGAAATTTCCAGCTACTTCTAAGACTGAAGTCTGTTCACAACAGCTCCAGGAATGGGTTTCCCATTTAGTGTAACTGTAACTGTTTGGCGTTTTTCTTTTGTCTGCATTAGAAACACCTACAAATATAATTGCAGATACTGGGGATTAGTGTTAAAATAGCCCATCCTAATATTTGGTGTCAGAGTACTCACTTTATTTACTCATTTCCAAAGGAGCTAAGGTGCCAGGCTAACAGGTGGCCTAAGTGAGGAGATGGGAAATTTGGTTCCTCTTCAGAAACACCAAGAGATTTTTTTAAAACACAGTTTCTGGAGACCCTCTCCAATCCTAATCAATCAGACACAGCCAAGAAGGAAGTGAAGAGGAAGGAAAGACCTGTATTTTTTAATGCGACCTAAGTGATACCAGTAATTGGGCAAGTTGATGCATTTATAGTTTGGGACCAGTTAATATTAGGAGAAAGTATTTGCCTGAAATTTAACAATTGTATATAGCTCTATTTTATATCATATGTGTTATGTACTATTACATGTATATACTACATCTACACATGTTCTATGTATGTAACGTATTTTTATATCTACTTGATCAGTTCCCCATCACCTTGAGTAAATTGGAATGTTCATAATTGTTGATAGGCAAAATAATCCTCATTCAAAATGTTATCTGAGTTTTATTTATTTGGTCCAATATTTGGGTGGTAAGTCCTTCACAATTTCCCTTGAAAGATTTCTTTGTTTTAAGCCTATTGGTTTCCAGTAACAGAAATGCAAAGAGATTTTCTGGCAGGACACTCAGTACTTTTGGCTCCTTGCATTGGACCAATTCTGAAGTTGAAAGGTGTTTGGAAAAGGGTTCAGAGGAAGTGGAAAGTGACTCTCTAATAGGGCATTATTACATCAAGTTTATGTGAACAGCAAATGAATGTTCAATTATTTGTACGTGAATTGTTTGACTATCTTCCAGTCCAACTACAATATCAAAGTGTTATATAAGTATGTTCTGATCCAACTTTATGACTTTAGGTGCTTTAATTTTGGCTGAAAAGCATCTTTTCAATCAAGTTATGGACAGTGGTGTTACTTAAGGAATGGATAATATAATAATGAGAGATTCCCAAATATTTTGCCAATCCCTTTCCAAACAAATAAGCCTTCTGATTTTTCTATTTAAATTATGTAAATTCATGGGTCTTGGGAAATAAATATAAAATAAAAACGAGAGCAATTTTTTTTTCACTAGGTGAGAGAGATACTCTTGGAAATAGTTTCCTGCACTGATTTTTTTACTGTCAGAATGATTTGACCAGGCAAGTAACTTGCTGGACTCTATCTCCCTACACCTTAGAACTTGAGTACCATCAATCCTAGTGATTCAAGTCCAACATATTTGTGTCCAAACTTTATATCTAGAATGTCATGTTCATTAAACTAAAAAGAAGATTCTTGAAGGATTTTATCACCCACCAGAAAGAAGTCCATGGCAATATCATTGTTTTCTAGGTTGAGACTGCTCTTTAACCAGGTCCCCCAAATTCCCAAGGTTTAAATTTGAGCATTCAACTTTTCAAGTAATCCATCAGTATACACTCCAATGCCACACTCTCAAAATTAAAATGCATTTCAAACAAAGGAATCATTTAAGAAAAATGAATGGTGATCCACAGTGCTGTGATATGCCAGTTTTGATCGCTGTATCTTAAAAGTGATTCTAAGATAAAAGCTTAGTTTTTTTTTAAATTATGAGATAACTTATCATGTCACCAAAGATGAGCTTTTTTCATAAGATGAACCAGGTTTGAAGAGATTCCAAGTCAATAATTAAAAACACCCAAGTCTGAATGCAAAGATATTCGGAGTCTGAAGTATGCTGCTTTGCTAAATCTTACTTGAGAACCCTTTAGAATCTGAGGACCTTGGGACAAAGCAGCAGTTCATTGTAATTCCTTTCCAAGTCACATTCACTGGAGAATAAGTGACCATCCATGCTGGAAGAGACCAAAAAGGGGGCCCTAATAGCTTCAAGGCAAATAAGGGAAGGAGCAGATCAAAGAAAGTAATATAATTCCTTCCTTGATAAAAAGCTGATACTTTTCAAAGTTGCCCCAAACCAAAGGCCTCTTGTGTTCCAATTTATTTAGAATTCTTTTTAATACCATGCATTCAAAGAGTTCTTTCCTTCTCAGGGAAATTCAGGGGGAAAAAAGAATCATATTTAATTAACTAGTCAAATGAATGAAAATTTCATTTGAAGTTAAATATTTTTGAAATATTTGGCTTAGCCCCATAATGCAATACCCAAAGTGCCTTTAGATTTTTATTCCTAAGTGGGTTTTCAAATTCAATTAAATTCTCTGGCTTCAAAGCTACTTAAGAAATATTCTGGGCCAAAGATATTTCAGTTACCTTTAAGCCCTCTGGGGAACGCCTCTCCAAAAAAGTCAGGTCATTTATTCTTGAAACTCATAAATGTCAATGCAAACATACCCTGAAGGTTCATTTATCACATAGAGGTTGAGTGAACCTATGATTGGAAGTAAAATGAATAGTAATAACTTCTGAATATGTTTCATATTTTTGCATGCTCTGCAGTCTCCAGTATCAGTTTTCGTTTGCTACTCCAGAGCTGGAATTTATTAAGGTATATTAGGGATAGAACCCAGATTCATATTTCAAATATTTCTGCCAGTCTCCCATGCAAAAGCAAAAAATAAGTGTTCATTGATACTGATAATTCCCACCACTGCTGACAAGTTTCACTGTTTTTTTCTTCTTTTTCCCAGCTGAGAAAATATTTGCTGTTGAACATCTGGCTGAGGAATGTTGAAAGTCCAAAGGCCTGGTATATTATCTGAAATGGACTTTTTAAAGACAAGTAACATGGAGTATGAAGCAGTTTCCCAGAAGTGAATTTTCAGAGAAAATGCCCCATATCATTTCATGGAAGTCAGAATATCCTAAAAATGGAAGGGCAGAATAAAAGACTTTGATCAGTATCAAGAGTTTATTGTCGTGTAGACATAATGTACCATCATAGGAGGTTCAACTTAGACCCATATAACCTACTGGCAGCCGAGGCCGACAGATCTAGACAGTGACTGTGCCAGGCTGGTGCCAACAACGGCATCATCGACTCACACCTGTGCCTGGCAGGGAACAAAAAGGTAACGCTCTCAGACTCAGGATGAGAATGTCCTTCCCTACCTGTGTTAGCACTCCACTTGGGAACCAGGAGGAAAGTGCATAAAATTTGTCTTACTGACTCATCTGGTCAGACACTTATCCTTCAAGGGTTGAGTTCAATGAATTTTTGTGCTGAAAATATGTGTGTGGGTGGACGGAGCGGTTGTGAGTACAATTCAACATCGGGAGAGCTTGTGGCAAATTAAAGAATAAATTTGTACGTGTTTGTGCAAACATGTCCAAACAAGCCTCTACAAACTAGTATCTCTTGATTTACTCTAAAACTTCATCTCTAGCAGTTCAACAGCACAAGCTAATAAATTTGTATAACCTCACATCCATGTGCCTTATATCCACCAATGGGCCATATTGATCTGCATCTACTTATATCTCACTGCAAAGCCTTTGTATTGATTATATTAATGTGTTTCAGAAACAAAGAGCAAAAATCCTACTCATTTTACACAAGTGAGAACCACATGTTGTGTAACGTGAACTCCTCAAAAGTTAAGGATCATGTCCTAGTAATCCTAAGATTCCCAGAATCTGGCAATAGAAATATTTACTGCTTGAATTTAAATGTGGCCATTTAACATACAGAATTTTAGATCTGAAAAAGAACAGAGATCATCTAGCCCAAGCACTTCATCTGCGAGAGTAAGAAACTGTGAAAGTGGGATATTTTTCTAAAATTATACTAAAAAGTAGCAGATTCAGAGCCCCTACCTCTTCCTACCACACTCCAAAAATGCCTTTATGATCATTGTCATGACATTTCTTGTCGTGATAGTAAGCAAATAGTTTTGTTTTAGAATTTCTATCAATTTTGGAAATTGTTAAATTCTTCTGCAATATATAGTAGGACATTCATTTTTTAAATCCTGAAATGCTAATATGGAGATACACGTTGGAAAACTGAAGCCAACAGAAGGGACTGAGTACCAGCGTGCTGCAATGTGAACAGCCCCACCCCTGAAAACAGGGCTCCAGGGGGCTCCTGCACCAGACGAAGCTCAGGTATTATTCTCCCTTTCTTTCTCTTTTTCTTATTTTCTTTCTTCCTTTTTTGTTTTTTTTTCCTTTGTAATAGTTTGACAGAAACAGTTGTGACATGACCAGGAAAAATAATTCTTTCAGAAATGTGTGGCCTGATACCTATTATATTAGAAATAGAAATTTTAACACTTTCCCTTGAAAAATGGTCATTTCTATCAGAAAGGTGATAATTTTCTCATTTAGTTATTGCTAAATTGCATGGTGGGGGTGCTGGGTGATTTCTCTTTCTTATTTTATAAAGGCAGTAAATACATTTCTCCCATAGTGCTTAGTGATTTGGGTTTGGTTTGTGAGCTCTTCCGGGGGAGTATAGAGGCATGAGCTACTGCCTTAGAAGCCCAGGTTAGCTTGTTCTTTCCCTGAAGATCCTACAAATGATTCACAGCCAAGCAGCAGAACCTACAGCAGGCTGATCCAGTTCCTGTTTTATTGGCAGCTTTAACGCCTGGATTCAATTTTCCTCGGTAAGTCCTGTTTGAACCCTGCATTCCCACACATGGGCTCCTATTTTCTCATTTTCAAAATGAACATAAAATGGACTATTATGTACAGAACCAGGGAACTGGGAACAATGTTAGCCTCTTCCCTGTAACAAAACCAAAAACAAATAAGCAAACTGAGGCCCCAGACTGTGGGAGGAGAGTCACTACCACCACTAGATGACAGCCTTCTATTCCCTGGAGTCCTGCATTATTCAGAGACCTCCTTGGACTATAATAAATTAGTTTGACAAATTATTCCTCTCACCAGACTTATCCATTCTCAACCTTTCTGAGAGGGGTTTTAGCAAAGGAAGCTTTGTCCGCAAGTGACAGGCTGAAGGCATCTGTTGAACAGATTCATTGCGTTAAGGGTCTGTGAAGGCTGCTTTCATCAGCATAGAGTGTGGGGGGCACCACGTTCTTCACTCTCCCAGAGCTCACACACCATGTGTCACCGTCAATCTTTCCATCACCTCTCTGATCTGTCCTTTCCCTGCCCTATAGAGTCCCATGGTTGCTCCCAGAGGGACAGCTCAGCCTCCATCACATCCTGTTGTGCAGAACACATATCTGCCACTCAAGTATTTCACGGATGCATTTTTTCTTTTTTTTTTTTTTTGAGGAAATCCATTTCCCCAAGATTAGAAAACAAAAGCTAATACTTTTTAATCAATAAATATGTTACCATATTTCCCCTCGGCAGAATCATTAAGATGGATTTTTCATCCTCCAGGAGACGAACAGCAAGCATATCCACCTACAGACTCTTCAAGAAGGCATTGCCATAACTACTGGAAAAATAACAAAACCTGGCCTCTGTTTTCAGCCTTGCCCTCTCCAATCCATTTCTCACAATGTGGCTAGAGTCATCTTTCAAAAGTGCAAATCTGAGCACCTCATAGACCCTGGCTTAAAATGCCTGAATAATTCACCACACCTCTCATAATAAACCTAAATTCCTTCGCAAGATGTAGAACACATATTATGATCTGGCTCCTGCTTCCTTCCAAGACCAGTTTTATCTTTCTTTTTTTTTTTTTTTTTTAAGATTTTATTTTTATTTTTTGACAGAGAGAGAGACAGCGAGAGAGGAAACACAAGCAGGGGGAGTGGGAGAGGGAGAAGCAGGCTCCCTGCTGAGCAGGGAGCCCTATGTGGGGCTCGATCCCAGGACCGGGGGACCATGACCTGAGCTGAAGGCAGATGCTTAATGACTGAGCCACCCAGGAGCCCCAGTTTTATCTTTCAATACACTATCCCACCTCCCTTGCAACCTGTACATCAATCACAGCAAAATACCTTTAGTTCATCTAGGTTTGCCTTATGGAATGACACACCCCCTCTCACTGTCACCTAGAGGGCTTGACACATGCAGCCCCTTCAGCTTGCAACATTCTTTCCTTTCACCCTCCTCCTTTGGGTGGTTCCTATTTTTTATGTCTCTGCTACCACTGCCTTGGGGAAAATCCCTGGTCCTCCAAGGTTGGACTAAATGCCCACAGCTCAATCAGTTCAACTGAAGCAATCAATTCAATTACAATGGCCTTTTTTCTTCTTTTTTATTCCCCCTCAGGAGTCAGGATAACAAGTGCATCTAATAAGTCATAGCCTCAGCATCTAGTACAGTATCTCATACAAAAATGGAAAAATGTAATAATTTATTACATGGTGAGCCTCCTGCTATAAAATAAGAATTTTACCTGGTGCCCTGCTCATGGTGATGGTAACATAGCCTTTATTCTCAAAGAGATTGTAATTTAGTTGGAGTGATGATAATTCATCCAAAAAATCATTAATAAAAGAAATGAGACACATGAGAATTAGATGCAAATGATATATTCGTTTTTAAAAATTGCTATAGCAGTTGATGAGGACAGGGCATCACAAACTGTGGAGCCAGGGGGGCTCCCATGGGGGGGAGATTACATCTACATTGTGAAAGCTGGACTACTTGAATAAAAAGAGAACAAGGGAAGAACTGAAGGATCAGTATAAGGAAAGTTCCAGATGGAAACATACACATATAAAGACATGTTCAACAAATGATGATTAGCTGGTTAAATCTGAAAAGAAGTAAAGGAAATGTTTCGTGGGACAATTCATTAATTTAAGCAACACACATCAAACATATGTTAGATGCCAGGCCCTGTTCTCAGGGCCTTGAGGTAGATGGGCCAATTGGAGCCCATGAACTCTGGCCTCGTGGAGTCTGCCCTCCAGTGCAGGGATGAACCTAACAACCATATACAGGTCCACAATTCTTTAATGGCAAAACAAAGTCTAAAAAGTCTTAAAAATTGGAATTTTATCCTGAATTCGTCAGTAAAACTGGTCTGAACTGAACAGCGTGTATAGGCTTTATTCTAGTTAATATGCATATTTCTAGGTTTTGCTTCAGAAATATTCATGTATTTGAATACAGAACTTTGCATATGGTATATGCATTGCAGTCTCTACTAAAATCTGAAAAGGGCTAAATTCTGAAATGCGTTTGGGATCCCAAGGCTTTGGGACAGGGATTGTGGTTCTCAGAGTGTTGTTAGGAACAGTGCCATGGGAAAAAGAAAACATGGAACAGGGTAATGAAAATCCAGAGGACAGGGAGGTGAAAAGGAAACTGGGGCAGTATTAGATAGGGTGGGCAGGGTGGTCCTCATCGGGAAAAGGAGGCACCTTCACATACAGACATGAGAGAGTCAACCAAGCAGACATCCAGGGCAGGAGTGTGTCCTGCAGAAAAACCAGGGCAGCAAAGGTCCAGGAAGCATGGGAACATCTGGGTCAGCTAAGGAATTATAAGGAAACACTGAGATAAGAACAAGGAGAAGAGTAGAAAAGAAGATCAGGGAAGTGATAGGTGATCAGATCACATAGAATTGCTAAGGCATTTCAAGGTTTTGGGTAGAAGAGTGACTCATATATGACATACTTTAAAACATCATTCTACTTGCTGTATTGAAAATAAGCTATTGGAAAATGAGGGTAGAGTCATAGAGATCAATTAGTAGGGTATTGCAATAAACCACCCAAGATGATGGTGATGCAGACCAGAGTGGTGGTAATGGAGATGCTGTGAAGTAGTCAGATTCCAGATAGATTTTAAAGAAAGAGACAATAGGATTTCTTAACAAATAGGATGTATGTATGAAAGAGAGGAGTCATGAGTTACTCCAGAATTTGGGGTCTGAACAATAGGAAGAAAGGTGATATTACCACCTAAAATGAGAGAAGTTGCACAAGATTTTGAAGGGATGATTGAGAGTGGTTTCATTTACGTTTAGTTCGAGTCATCTGGGACTTCCAAGAAGTGATGTGGAGTAGGCAGGTGGACATACAAGTCTGGAGTTCAGAAGAAAAATCTGACCCGGATATAAATTTGGGATTATTAACATAACGTTGGCTTTAAAAGCCATGTGATTAGATGAGAACCATAAGGAAGTAGATGTAGCTAGAGAATAGACATCCAAGAACTGAACCTTGAGAAAGGCAGAAGATAAATACAAGAAAAAATTACTAATAGGGAGCGCATACATGTGTATCCCTAGAAGTGAGTAATCACTCCTACTACCAGCCTTCCCAAGTAGTATAGAACTCAAAATAATGTGAATGAGTCCAATAATCCCTAGATATAGGGTTGAGAGATGTAAATAAGACATCTTAGAAAATGAACATTCATTTCCTGATACTTAAAGTATTGGCTGGGAATGGAAACAAGAATTTATTAGACCAATGCAGTGCTCCAATGCCTAATGTATTCCTGGCAGGATTCAAATCAACATAAAAGCATGTCATTCGGATCTAATTTTTATTCCCACAGAGATGGAAGAAATGTAATAAATGCTTTCCCTTACTATAATAGTAAGTATCAATTATGGTAACAGTGGTATTTGCTGCTGTGGAGAGAGCTAATACCCAGCCTATAAAAAGTGCCAGGCAGTATTCTGAGTGCTCTATGCTTGTTAACTCATAAACTCTCACTGCAATTCTATGAAATAAATAACACTATTAACGAAGAGGTTAAGAACACTGCCCAAGATCACACAGCCGTGAGTGGTAGAACTTGGATTTGGACTCCAGCACTTTGACTCCAGAATCTACTCGCTTTACTATCATGCTGAACTTCTTAGAGTAAACACTCGTTACTTACCATCCTATTGCTGTAGTCAGTCCTAGAAGTGAACCTATTTCTCCAAACAACTAATCGGATATCTGGATTGGCATCAGAGAACACAGACTCAGGTTTACGCTCTTCCACTCTCTAGCCACGTGCCCTGACTTAACAACATAACAGCCTTGAACCTGATCTCTCTGTTGCAAACATGTCTAGGGTAACAATGGCACCTGCCTCAAACTAGTTGCAAGGGTTTAGGGCAAGTAAATATGAAAATAGTGCTCTCTGTGTTGTAAAGCACACATATAAGTGATTTTCTAGCATCTGACATATGGGAGGAAACTTTGGGGGAAGAAAATGTCTTTTGTTACAAGGACACTGGTTCAGCTCTACAAAGTGACAAGGTGCCATGCCCAGTCTTAGAGTGGGGAAGCCTCATTTTGTTATAATTGTCCCCAGAGGCCAGATTTTGGTCCTTCCTTTAGGCTTCTTCCGACTCCCCTTTACTCTGTTCACAACATGCTCTCATTATCCATTATGCTTATGACCTGAAAAGGCAAAGGGCAAATTACGCTCAGCTACCTACCCTTAAAAGATGGCTTCGATGACAAGTCTCTGAGCCGGAACCTAGGCAAGGCACCAGTGTTAAACTGCTTGCCTAGATTTTGTGTCTTGAAGTCTTCTGAGGTAGCAAGAGCACAATTATTTTTGAGAAAGTGAAACTGTGACAAAGAGTTTCTTAACATACTAGTAATCTTTATAAAGTTGACTTTGTGCATCAAGGAATTTCCTCTTCTTTGAAAACTTCACCTTGAAGGTATTTCCCTATTTGTTCTGGTTGCAAGGTCATTGAGAAAACTGAACGCATTGCTTCAAGGTGTGAGCTGGGAATGAAAATATTCTCTCGTTGAGAGCCACGATGTTTAATAACGACTTTCAGAAGCCACTCTGCAAGGCTAAAAGCTGTGAAATTGACTCAGGCTGATAGCCAATCACTAAACTTTCATTCTCTGCTCTGATGAAAATTAATTCATTTTTTTTTTTACAAGATTAGCAGGGAGTGAAATCTCTGGAGATAGAAGTGTGAAGTAATCAAGATTGCTTAACTGTCATATTTATCAGTCCTGCAACCTGTGTAAATACTGTCCATTGCTCCCAACCTTACACACCGTGATCCTGAATTCTGCATTATTTTTCTCTATGGGATCCCATCAGGGAAACTCAGACACAGAATCAAAGAATACAGTCTCCCTGCTACTGAAGCCACATAGACTTTTGGTATTTTGCAAGGCTATATTCCACATCACCTTTGCCATGAGCACCTGTTTGAGGTCTCACTGATATCATAAAAGTTGAAGCAAATTCATGCCATTTCTGAGACAACAATCTAGAGGGAGAGGAGAACTAACACAGGAAGGAAACAGATCTTTTTCTCTCTGAAATTTGCTGGAAAAAAATTAAAAATTAAAAAATAGAAGTAGAGCTCAGTTTTCTGCTGATGATGCTTTGAAACAAGCTAATATGTTGAGGGGTGATTCTTTCAGAAAATCTCCTAAACATTGAGTTTGAGAGTAACAAATGATCCAATTATCCCAACCAAAGCTTTAAGACACCATCTGGCTCAGTTGGTGGTAAGACTAAAGAATCTTACAAAAAAAAAAAAAAAAGGTGAGTATGATAAAATGCAACCCTATGAAGAGGAAAGGGCTGCTAAAAATTTATAAGCTCCTTTTCCATATTTATCAAACTTGAGGAAATCAAATCATAAATAATCTTTAAAATGTTCCTCAGAGATCCAATAGCTAACTTCATCACTAGCCACCAAACGCATCCTTCCTCAAATACAAATTTATAGTGTGCTTATAATTATCCAATAACAAACAGAATGTTCTCAGACATTCACTCAAAGGCGTGTCAGTAGAGCAAAGGAAGGATTTTAATAAAATAATTGGGGTCTTTGATATTCACTTAGGCCCTTCTTTGTTTCACTGACCTGTTCAGATTCAGATCTCTAAAAGACTTTGAAAGTATTCTGTAGCCCGCCAGCCCCACCTTTCATCCCCCACTTTACACTTATAAATGTACAGAGAAGTATATGGTGATCCCATTCTCTGCCAAAAGAGAATCTAGAATCCTCTTAAATTCTGCTCTTAATTTTTACTTTTAAAAACAGCTTTATTGAGATATAGTTGGCATACAATCAATCAACTGCACACAAAATACAATTTGATAAGTTTTCAAATATGTATACACAAATAAAACCATCACCAAAATCATGATAATGAAAATTTCTATTCCTCCTCAAAGTTGCCACATGTTTCTTTTCAATTACTCCCTTCTTCCTTACTATGTACCTCCCTGTCCTGAGGCAACCACTGATCTGTTCTCTGTCACTATTGATTAGTTTGCAATTTTTAGAATTTTATATAATTGGAATAATATAGTATGTAATTTATTTGTCTGGGTTTTTTCTCACAGCATAATTATTTTGAGATTCATTCATGTTGTAAAGTTCCCTTTTTTATTGCTGAATAGTATTCTAGTATATGGATATAATTTCTTTATCCACAAACATTTGAGTTCCTGTCCAATTTTTGATGCTTTGAAATAGAACTGCTATATATATTTGTATGCAAGTCTTTGTATGGACACATGCTTTCGTTTCTCTTGGTTAAATACCTACCAGTGGAATGGCTGAGTCATGTGACAGGCATATGACTAGGTTTTTAAGAGACTGCCAAGTTAATTTACCAAAGTGATTGTACAATTTTATATTCCCACCAGTAGTGTCTGAGAGTTCCAGTTCCTCCATATCCTCACCAACACTTGATATGATAAGTATTTTTAATTGTACCCATTTTAATGTGTGTACCAGTGTCTCATTATGGTGAAGTGTGAATATCCTACTTCACCAGACCTACCTTTGTGTAATTATTGAGGTGGGAAATACACCCATGCAAGGATTTTGAGCATGAATTCAACTCCAATGGGTACATGGTGACTTCAGCGCATTTGGTCCCTCTGCTACAAGACCTCCTGAAAGCTTCTCTCTTCTCACATTGCACTTACTCCTGCCTCTCAGCTGCTGCTCCCTTTACCCCACTGTTTTTCTGTCTCTCAAATGGAAAAATGCCTCATTTATTATCCTGCTCTTAATCTGTCTTGGACACATTTCCATATCAGCATATATGGATTCACCCCATCTCTTTTCAGAGCTGCATAACATTTCATTCTCTGGAGGTCCTTTGATGGACTTAATCACACTCTATGAGCATTTCAATGGTTTCCATATTTCTGCTATTAGATAAATCTTGTTTGTGCCTTTTTACATACAATGAAGTCTTGTGAGGAAAGTATCATGCATTTGTTATTGGTATTGTTGCTGCGTGTTCTCCAGAGCACTTCCTTCTCGGTTATGTCTCCACTTTCCTAGCCTCTCATTCCATGCATATTCCCTACATATAAAGAGACACCAGTTAAATCCTCTAAATTAATAGCCAATCTGCTCTGTGGGTGAGAAGAAAAAGCAGTTAGCCAAAGGGAAATGAGTACTCTCTGCCATACCCTGAATTTCTGTAGCCCCCCTTCTATCTCCATGAGAGGCAGTGGGGTTTAGCGGGAAAGGCTTAGAATCAGATCTGTGCTTATAATTCATCCCAGAGTCTCATTATCTTTTCTTCCTCCAGCAAGTCACTGTAATGCTCTGAACTTTGCCTTCCCCATTGTCAGTGGGATAATTTGGGTGGTATTCAAATAATGAACATCCCATATTACCCAGGTACGGAACAATCACAAGAGATGTTGACCTCAATACTAGAACAAGTACTGAAAGCACCCACTGAGCCAGGCATTGGCTCTTCAGTTGCCAGACCCTGGAAAGTTGGAGGGATACCCCTGAAAAATTCTTAGGAGCTAGGTGGAAGAACATGCTTGAGGAGTTTAGGACAGCCATTATTTCTAATTGGTACTGGATAATATTGTAACCACCACCACAGCCTACTCATATCTACCTACAGAAGAACATCAATGGAAAGCATTATACCTGAAACTTGGTAGAAGCTTAAACATTACTTCTTTCTCTATCTGTTATAGAACTCATTTCTTTTATACTGCTTTCATTAGTTCTCCTGTGTTCTGGACATGAAATTTTCGTTTGTTATACTTCTAGCATAGAATAGTGTCTTCATGGAAAGTATTCTATTATCTTTCTGATGAAAATGTTAATATCAGTTGTTAATTTTTATAGAAAACCACATCTATTACCCATGCAAAAGAAACTGTATTTGAGCCATTATCTTTCTTTATTTCTATAATCAGTACTATTAATGAATAATTACCTTAGGATCTTATATTAAGGCCAGTGTGAACACTCTATGTCCTTCTGTGAGTGAGGAACAGTAGCTACGACAAGCAGAGTGGCCAGTTCCAAGTTTAGAAGAAGGCCCTTGGGTATGGTGCAGTTGAAAGAAAAACACATTGATCTCTGCAACTTCCAGCTGCATGCCTAGACGAAAGGAGGCACTCAAGAATAAGACTTTCAGAACTGAAGTGAACATGTGATGAACCTTGGTTTAAGCAAAGATACTAATTGGAATGCCATCACCTATCTCTCTAGCTATGGAGGAGCCAAGAAAAACTGGAATGGGACCCAGGCAGAAAAGAACAGCAACGAGGACAACACAACACAACACGGCACAAATTAGGAAATCATCATACTGTGTTACAAGGTCTGTAAACATCATGACCTATGAAAGCAGATGTCCAGTTGAAAACCTACTGGTACAAACAAATCTGCATTCACACTCACTCTCTTTCATTGTCTATGTCTTCACAAAGTTATATCAATGCCCACACTCCAAGCCCTACAGGTGCCCTTGAAACTCAGCATTATCATTATGGTCAGAGGAATGACAGCAATAATAGCAAAGGATCAACATGGAAACCTCAGGCAACACTCCTATTATAATCAGTTTCCCCTTGTAAGGCGTCTTTCTCTCATTCCCACTAACTCAGACTGTTCCTAGTGGCTCTTGCTTCTCTAATTAGGCACATTTCATACTTCAGGCCTAATGTGGGCTTTCCATTATCCCAGCTAATAGTTTTTGTTTTGTTTTTTTTTTTACATTTTATTTTATTTTATTATGTTATGTTAATCACCATACATTACATCATTAGTTTTTGATGTAGTGTTCCATGATTCATTGTTTGCATATAACACCCAGTGCTCCATGCAGTACGTGCCCTCTTTAATGCCCATCACCGGGCTAACCCATCCCCCTACCCCCCTCCCCTCTAGAACCCTCAGTTTGTTTCTCAGAGTCCCTAGTCTCTCAGGGTTTGTCTCCTGCTCTGATTTCCCCCCCTTCATTTTTCGCTTAATATTTTAATTTCTGTTATGTTTGTTCTTCTTGGCTTCATTCCACAAAAAATTAATCTTTCTTTGTGTTGTGTTTGCTGTTGTAGTAAAGGCTGAGGCAAGACCCAGGTCGCCACACAGAGATGAGCCAGGCCCAGGATGTGGCCTCTGGCCAAAAGAGTCCAGGTGTTTTGAATTAGCAGTGGAATGAAGTGTGCCCTGGTGTGGGATTCCCAAATCAGAATGAACTTTGAGCTAATGAAGTGAGAAATGACTATGTCCAGAAAGGTTAACTGAGTGGTTTCTGCCTCTGAGATTGCTGAGCCTGGCTGGAGATCCCCTCATTGTCGGGCATCTAAATAATCTAGCCCTTTTCTATCTGCTATGAAAGTGATTCTCCAGGCCTCTTTCTCTAACCCCCTTTCCTGGTTCTCAACACACATGACTTAAGGAATAGGAATGTAATAGGAAGTTGGCTACTCTCTAGACATACCAAACTCCAGGAAAAGGATAAAAAGTTTTCAGGTACTTGCCGATTAAAAAAAAAAAAAAAGTAGATATAAATGATCTTCAATGAGAACAGATTGAGAAGAAGCATATGCATTATCTCAAGGGTATCATTATGCCTATCTCAAAGCTAATGGAACTGAAACCCAAGAGATTAGGTGATTTTTCCAAAGATGATACAGCTAATTAATGGTTGGGCTCAGAATAAAAGACAGATTTCCTAGCTGCAAGACTATGTTCTCTCATCTTCTTTCCCCTACCATCGCTCTTTAACAACCTTTCCAATTTCTCTGTTCTTTAATTCTCAAAACAATAGCAATGTGAAACTTGAACATTAATTTCTTCATGATAATTTTTTTGGTGTAAGCTTTTGTAAAAAGCTCTCACTGTGTGTATTATATAAACAGTTATATAAAAGATTGTCATATCAATAGTAAATATGACCCACACCAGAATACAGGCAGTGACGTGCCTTTAACCACACATCATATGATTGTGAAAGTTACTGAAGGCCTCTTAAGGGCTCCACATACTAATGTGCTTACCTTTAACAGAACCCAGTGAAGTAGGTATTGTTATTCTTTTGATTTTATATTATATCATGAGTGAGTGGTAGAGCTGGGATTTAAATCTAGTGGGCCAGTGCCTAAGTTTGCACATTAAGCATTCTACTTTATGCAGATTCTTAATATTTATTAAATAAAAATAGACACCAATGACCCTTCTCCAGAGAAATACATTTTCTTTTCTTTTCATCCAACCAAAATAGGCTAAGATGGGAATATAAAATACTATGTATGAGATTCTTTCTGAATCTCTTCCTACTCAAATTCTGCCTATAATTTAACCTCTCATGAACATTTAAATGGATATAAAAGTTAATACTTTATACTGAACCATGGCTAGAGTCAACTTTAGCTAAAATCCTGAAGACACTTAGCTGAATTCCTTGAATAAAATAGAAGAGTCTGCAAAAATGTCAGGAGTTCCATGTTATTCATATTTTATAAATATTTTCAAAAGTTATTCTTATCCTTTGTTAAACTAATTCTGTCACTCTGTTGAATAACATACAGAATTTAACATCAGCTTGAAAGAAATTTTAGCCGTAAGTTAAATACCTGGTTTTCATATTTGGAACAGCACTGTTTCTATATCCTATCACTCGTTGTATTAACTACTCATTAAAAAAGTCAATTATGGATTATAAGCTCCGGGAACTCACCCAAATTAAAAAAAAAAAAAAAAGGCCATTCCCTTGAGAGATTAAATTATTCATTTATGGAATTACTCTCAACAAAACCATCCTCTATACCCTCAATCACACTATTAATTAAAAATAAAACCTACAATGTCCTAGAAGAAAAGAATCATAATTTTATTCTCGCGTTTTCAGAGTATGGCTCTGGTGGGGTTCAAGGAAAAGTCCTCTATGTCTGATGGAAGCTTGTAAAAATGAGATTAGTTTTCCAATGGTTCCCGCAAATGACAAGCATTTCATTTCAGTTTTACTGAAAAGCTAAGTTACCACTGACAATGACTAATGCTCATAAAGAGGGAAAATTATTTTCTGGCTTGCAATTTCATTATTTTTCAAAAAATTGATTTTTTGTTTGGGCAATTTGAAATCATTTTTCAAGATGCAAAAATAGATTTCCTATTATTGGTTGGGACCTTAACAAACTAATAGTGATGACCTTCTTCTGAAGATACTGGTTTGTAGCCCTATCTGAATTTTAATGATTCTAAGGATTTATGCAATAAAGGAGAATCAAATACATGATTTGAAGAATGAAACTATTGTTCTATTTGTCAGTTGTCTGTGCTTATGCTGCTTATGTCCGTAGAAAATTCTTCTGCTCCTTGTCTGGATGGAGTATAATCCATGGCCTTCTGCATTATTTTCTCCTTGTGATATTTTATTAAACAAACGGGTGAATCCACATAGGCTATTAAGGCTCCATATCAGTTTCTATTGAGAAACATGGTGATTAGAGAAGACATTGCAAATATACTTACACTCCTTGTCTCCAAAATGATAGAGGTCATCATTTGATACAATGGAAAGAATAAAACTTTTTGAAAGTCAGACCTGAGTTTCAGTCAAGGCTCTTCAACTTCCCAGCTATATGATTTCTAACGAAGAACGTAACCTCCTTCGACTTCAGTTCCTGAGCTGAATAACTTTTACTTGTTCTCCCAGATGCACTGTGCACCCCTCTACTCTGTTTTCTATCACAGGAAGCTGACCTCCCGTGTCGATGACTACGTCATCAGACCTCC
Source organism: Mirounga leonina (assembly GCF_011800145.1). Lineage (NCBI taxonomy): Eukaryota > Metazoa > Chordata > Mammalia > Carnivora > Phocidae > Mirounga > Mirounga leonina. The sequence goes on along the minus strand of NW_023270807.1, from coordinate 67,728,176 downwards.
TTGCCCACTGGCTTCCCTTCGAGTTTGGCTTATGGGGAAACTGGCAGGAGACTGAAAGGAAGTGAGGTCCAGTGTTTACTCCACCTCCTTTCCTGCGAAGTCCCCTCTGGTCAGCTCTGTCATTTGATTAAAGGTCACAGTATTTCTCAAGGCATCCTGCTTGACCAGTCTCCTTGCAGGGTCCAGTGTCCCCTTCCACTTCCTCCTCTTGTCCTTTGAGCCTGGGTATGGGAACAGCTCTGTTATGACAAGCCCTGGGAGACTGCACTATCCCCTGTGGGTTCCTCACCATCAGGACACATTCATAAAGAGTCCCTTTATTAGACCGTCCTTGATTAATCCTAATTTGAGAGTCTCATCTGCTTCCTGCCAAAACTCTGACTATTACAGTTCCCTAACCCATACAAGCGAGGATAATCACACCCAGGGTTATTGTGAAGAGTGAAAAGATAAATGTGTGCAGGGCCAGGCACTTTCTTGGCGTTCAGTATGTTTGCTCTGCTTACCATTCTTTGGTTCAATTATAAATTTTCCTTATGTGCAAAAGTGAATGTGCTGTATGCTATGGGATGGATGATCAGATTTCTCAGTTTAAAAATTGGTGTGATATCTCTGTGTCACAAAGACTTGAATAATAGAGTGTTGGAAACTCAAGAAGAATTCTACTTCACCACTGGTCAGGCATTTTAGTTCTTAGTCACACAACACCATGTTATATAAATGGATTCTTATTCACACAGGTAGTCTCTGAACAGGAACATGAAATGAAGAAAAATTACTCTATGAGATATAGCCAGATATTGGTAACATCTTACTACAGATATTACTAACTTGCTTCAGTAACATCTTACTATGTAAGTACCATGGGGTAACACTAACATGTTAAGTAACATCTTACTAAATTAAACAGGAAGCTGGTTATTCCTTCTGATCAAGAAATAGCATATCAGTTTTTAAAAGATGATTTCTGGCTTTGGAATCCAAACATGCTAGACCTATTTTATTTTAAATCAAGCATATTTTATTGATTTATCATTTTATGGCAAAGGAAATATATAAAGTTTCCCTTTTATCACATGGTTTATTCAACCAGTTTGCCAGGTTTTGCAAATACTGCCACTCATTTATACTTTTTTTTATCTATTTAGCCCACATATCACATATATACAAAAATTTTATATATTTGGATTCACCTAGCATACTTGATAATCACTTTTATAACTTTATAAATCATTCTGACTCTTAGAACAGCAATTTAAATTAGTCTCACTAAATATGACTTGGTTACATTAGTTCAAGAAACCCATTTACTATCTTCATTTCAAATATGGGGCTGATTATGATAATCACATCAAGGAATTATCTTTAAATAGGCTAGATATTTGAAGAACTCTGAATTGGTATGTATTCTCTGAGCTGAAAAGGAAAATTTTAAAAGCGAATTTCAAAAGAGAGGGAAACATTCATTTTGTCTCTAGGTCAATGGGAAAGAACACTCCTTTATACTACACTGATATAATAGTAGCTAAACATCTATCAAGCCCTTTTGTGTGTACTAAGAATGGTACTAAGCATTTGATATCTATTATCAAATTCAATCTTTATCTCTGTAAAAAAATAGTATATAAATGAAGGATGCTTGGGGTTGCATTTATTTAAAACCTAAGCAATGTCGACTTAACGAAACAATGGTGTGTTTTCTTTCACGTGTAACAGGAAACGCTGCAGGCAGGTGATCCTAAGCTGGTGGAGACACTCCCCAAAGCCTGCAGTGACCCCACCTCTTTCCTGCTACAGATGTGCTTCACCCCTCATGTTCACAAGATGGCTCAGAGCTTCCACTATAGCATCCATCTGCTAGGCAGGAGCAAGAGGAAAGAAGGGAGCGCAGACCAAAAAAAAAAAGGAGATGCCAGTCAGTCAAGTGTACCACCTGTCAAACTCCTTATTCAACAACCTCCATTTACACCTCTTGAGCCAAGATATGACCATACTGCAAAGCGTCTGTAAAATGTAGCTGTATAGCTGGGTGTGTTGGCAATGTCATCAAATTTGCAGTTCTTTCAATAAGAAAGAAGGTAGAGTGGGTATTGGTTAGGCAGCTAGCTGCCTCTGTCATAGGGAAGTACGATTATTATCTCCATTTTGTAGATGAAGAATTTCAGCGACTTGCCTTTGGATGTACAACTAGAAAGCAGTTAGTGGTACCGCTAAGACTAGAATCCCTGTTGCCCTTCGTATTTATCATGTTTTTATTGGGTTAATGAAGCTAAAACTCCCAAGTTCTATATTTGCTGTAGAAAAAAGCCAGTATTTTTTTTCTATTATCCCACACCAAGACTTAAGCTTCAAACCTTTCCCCAATGTTATTTTAAACATTTTCAAGCCTACAGAAGAGTTGCAGGACTACTGTAAGAAACACAATTATACACTTCACCTAGATTTACCCATTATTAAAGTTTCATCACATTTGTTTTGTCTCTATTTATACACACATATATGTACACAAACATACACACATATGTGTTTACATATATATATATGTGTGTATTTACATATATAAATATTGAAATAAACATTAAATATACATATTAGTGTATAATACATATTATTAACTGAATCTTTTAAGAATTACTAGCTAACAAACAGGATTATCCTTCATGCCAAATGCTTCTGATTATTATCATCTAAAAACAAGGGCATTATCCTACATAACCAAAAACAATTATCACCAGGAAATATTAGCACTATAATATTGTGTATTATATGATCCATATTCAATTACCTCCACTGTCTCAATAATGATCCAGGGCTCCATCAAAGATCACACACTATATTTTGTTTTCCTGTCTCTTTAGTTTTCTTCAATCAAGATCAGTTTATTGCCTTTCATGGGGCCGATATTTTTGAGAAGTCCAGGTGGTTGTTTTACTGAATGCCACTCTATATGGATTTGTCTGAATAGTTCTCATGATTGGATGCAGGTTAAACATTTATGGGAAGAATTCTTATTAATACACTGAAGTGGAGGTGTTTCTCCTCTCATTGATGATACTTTGATCATTTGGCTAAGGCAATATCCTCCAGATGTCTACAGTATCATAAAAGTACCTTTCCCCTTCTATAATTAGAAGGTAATCTAAGGGGTGGTATTTTGAGACTGTGTGAAAATACTATTCCTTTTGCCTATGATTTTAGTACATGGGATGACTCTTGCCTGAATAAAATTGTTACGATTGTGATTATAAATGTGATTTTTCTATATATATTATTCATTCCTTTCACTTTTATAGTGTGTTTTATAAAGACACACTTTTTAATGTTTGTATTTTTAAATTTTGTTTAGTACCATCATAGACATCAAATTCAGCCCTGTTCTTCATTTTGATGCTCAAATTTTCCCAGATTTAGCCAATGGGAAACCCCTTCAAGCTATTCTCATGTCCTTTTCTTAGGTCCCCATCAGTTTTTGTACAATCTACTTCTTCTGTACTCACCTTATACTTTCCTTGTTTTAGTCCTAGAAATGGCTGTTTCTTCAAAGATCCTCTGTTCTTCTTTATTTTCTTTTTTTTAGAGAAAGAGTATAAGCAGGGGTGAGGGGCAGAAGGAGAAGGAAAGAGAGAATCTTAAGCAGGTGCCATGACTAGGGCAGAGCCTGAGGAGGGGCTCCATCTCACGACTCTGAGATCATGACAGGAGCCCAAATCAAGAGTCTGCATAACCAGCTGAGTCACCCAGGTGTCCCCTGTATTCCCCCCTGGGAAACGATATCTACAAACCAAAATATGATCTGCAGATGTGCTTATTGACCAAGGAATGTCCTTGCTTCTAGCCCTCTTTGATTAGTAGAGCTTATTTTGTTTTATTTTGTTTTTAAATCACTGATACCTCTAATTCCAATCAAACACTTCAGGATCCTTCCTCTTGTTCCTTCATTCTCACTGAAGACATACAAGGAATTGTGTTCAAAAGTCAGTTGGATTCTTTTTTATTCTCATCTGTGTGGTTATGTTATATATCTTATATTCAGGTAGGTTTATTTGTTTATGTTTATATTCAATATTAGGACATTTCCTATCCTGATTTATTCAAGATCATTTTTAATATAAAAAATTAATATAGTTAAAATATAAGTATATGTGTTTATATATAACATATATTTTAATAGTATATAAGTAAATATTTTATGTAAAATATACATTATGTAAAATATACAATTTATGTATACATATAATATATAATATGTATAATTATAATATATACATAAATTGAAAGGGATGTCCCTTTATTTCATCATGTTCCCACCCACCGGTTCATAAAATTAACTGGGTTTTCTATTTATCTTTCTTGTGTTTCTTTTTTTTAAATACATATTATATTTGCTTCTTTTTGTCTTACCCAAAAGATAGCATCTTATATGTATATTCTTTTGCATCTTTGCATCTTTATTTTCATAACAATCTCAGATATATCCTTTTAAAAATAAAGTAGTCAAAATAACTTAAATGAATAATTTGCTAATATTTTTTTCTTTTTCAATTATGCCTCATTTTATTTTTCCTTAATCTCTTACTACTACTCTACCACTGTATGGATTTTCGCCAAACATGTGCTTACTAAATGGAACTAGGTTGTACCTGGATTATAAATTCTGGAATAAAGCTATCTGTGCCTCAATCATTGCTTATGTTAATTTCAACATATTTCAAAAGTGTATTGGAATGCTCCATGACGCAGAAAACCTCCAGTAAGTTACTATTTTTGCTTCCAATAAAGAATACACCGAAAGAGTGGTGGATTAGAGTCAAGTTGTAGGCCTAGTTCTTCCATTAGCAACTTAGAAAACTGATTTCCTCATTCATTCAATAAGTATTTATTGAATGTTTATTATGCGTCTGGCATTATCCTTACACTTCTAGATTTACCTTTATAAATGTAATGAATCATTCTTTCAGTTAGGTCTTAGATTGATATAATGACAATGTATTTAGGATTCGCATACATATCCATAAGTAAGATAATTCTACTGCGAGGATCAAAAATGAAAATTATTTTAAGGCCCAGAGCATTAATACAAGTGAGTGAAACCTTTTATGGGAGATGGAAGAATGAGGACTATAATAAACTAGAGAATATATGCCATGCCTAAACTTAGCCACATTTCAAAACTTTAGAACATTGTATACACAAAATGTATCTAGAGGCTACGTCCCACCTGTAGTCCAGCAGCTTCCCACTTCAGATTTTTGCTTTTCTTTGTCCTTGCTACATTTGTCTAAGGCACTTGTTTGAGTTGTTCTCTAAGCACTCAGTTTTTGTCTTTGGTATAGAAGTCCCTTGACTCTCCATGATTAGTAATTATTTTCCATATTCTCTACTGTTTCTGGTATTATCTGTTTCCTCTGAGGTTAGTTGTTCCATTTGCTCATCTTAGGGCTTTTTGTCCATGCTATTGGTTTTCCTCAAACAACTGGCGATACTTGGATGCTTTTTATATTTAAAAAGTAAAGGACTTGGTTAGTCAATATGTGTGTTAGTCATCTAGAGCTACCATAGCAAAGTACCACAGACTGGGTAGCTTAAACAACAGAAATGTATTGTCTTACGGTTCTGGAGGCTAGAAGTCAAGCTCAAGGTGTCAGCAGGGTTGGTTTTGAGGCCTTTCTCCTTTGCTTATAGATGGTTGCCTTCTCCCTATGTCTTCATATCCATCTTCCCTCTGTGTCTGTGTCCACATTTTCTCTTCTTACAACGACACCAGCCATGTCGGATCTGGGCAAACCCTAATGACCTCATTTTAACTTAATTACCTCATTTAAGTCCCCACCTTCAAATACAGTACATTCTGAAGTACTGGGTGTTAGAACTTCAACGTATGAGTTTTAGGGGGACACAATTCAGCCCATTGACAATTCAGGAGGTGCAACGAATGGGATTCTTCATGAGTTTCAAAAATTACTTTTGATGGCAAGGCTCCCCTCAATGGGATGTTAACTCTGCCACTTTGTAAATGAATGGGCAGAAACCCTCCAAAGCTGGGGGTAGGGGGTGGGGAGCAGATTTCATTATACTTGAAGAGGACACAAGGAAGGCTTTATTTTGGGGATGGAGTAATTCAGGGGTTTTTTTACTCCTGTGTGTAGCTGGTTTCCTTATATTCCTTTTTCTCTTCTCTATCCATAGTGGTTATCTGAAGTTACCAAGTGTCATCTCCTCTGTTTTGTTCCAATGCTTATGTTAACAAAACTTGCCCCCCACCACACCCACGCAACAAACACCCATTCACTCTTTTAAGGAGCTATTCTCTCAGGCTTCATCTAGGGAAGGAATATCATAGCCAGTCCTTTTGTATACACAAAACAGATCACTGACCCAGTTGTTTTTCTTTTCTTTCCTTGTTTGTCCTTGAATTAATGACCCTGCAGTTTGTCCTGGGGCCTACTTCCTTCCTCTTTGCATCCTTGCTGATTCAAGCTTGTATCCCTCTGGAAATCACACTGAGAAGGTTCTAAAGAGCCTTCTCAATACCATTCCCTTGGTTTGTTTCTCCTGCATTCTCAGAGCCTGTTGTTTTTGTCATATTTTTTGTCTGACATTTCAGTATGAGTTGGGGAGGTAGGAAAGAAATCTGTGTGATCAGTCAGTGACTTTGATCCAGAAGTTCTGAATGCCAATTCTAAGACTTCCTAAACCATATATTTAATAATACATTCTGTAAATTTCCAGAAATCAACATCAAGCCCTGCTTGAAGTGGACAGAGTATGATCCTTTGTATTTATGTAGTCTTTCTTAAATATACCACTCAGCCATGGTCACATGGTTCCCAAAAATCGCCAAAATTCAGTCAAACTACAAAAAGCCATTTTTGTTTTTGTTCTTTTTCTCAGAGTTAGTATTGTATATTTTTTCTATGTACATTACAGTTCCTTCACATACATCTTTGTGTGGCTTTAATGAGTTACCAATAACTTCCTTCTCTTTTTTTTTTTCTCTATCTCAGATACCACTCCTTCTAATAGTTCTTTACCTCAGTTTGCATTTACACCTCTACTTCATGTTTATCTGCTTACATCTTTCTGGGACTTTTCCGTAGTGACTTGGTGTCTTCCTCCTTATCTCAATTGCCCAAGATATTATCCATCCCTTCCTTTTCTCTTTGAAGCTCTCAGGTGGGAGCTTCAGGGTTTAAATTGCAAAGTTTTCTCTTTTGCTCAGCAGGGACACTCTTTTTCTTCTCCATTGTTTTTAACAGCCTTTGCCTACCTTTATCTACTTGCTAATTTCTGTCAACCTTTTTCTTTCTGAAGAGACTTCGAATTCATTATCCTCATTTATTAGACATCCTCCTGACATTCTGTGGTTTCCTGTTAGAGTTTTGGTTCCTTTTGAGTTCTTGCAGTTGTATGCGACAGAATTGTGTTCCTGATAAGACTGTCGGGCTTACATATAAAAATAATACTATCTGGAACAACTCTTGCTTTACTTGGAGCTGGGGTATTGGAAAAGGTTGAGGCAGATTTTAAAAGAAGGCTCATTTTATTCGATTGCATTTTGTCCTTCTTTGAGCCATATATTTCCCAGTGTGTGTTGTCACTGATTTAAACCATCCAACAGACGCTGAGACTCCAGTCTTTTTTTTTTTTTTTAAGATTTTATTTATTTATTTGACAGAGAGAGACACAGCAAGAGAGGGAACACAAGCAGGGAGAGTGGGAGAGGGAGAAGCAGGCTTCCCGCTGAGCAGGGAGCCCGATGTGGGCCTCGATCCCAGGACTCTGGGATCATGACCTTAGCCAAAGGCAGACACTTAACGACTGAGCCATCTAGGTGCCCCCGCAGAGACCCCAGTCTACACTGGTGACAACTATGCCCCAACTCCTCCTCATTTTCAGTACATGCATCTTTTTTTTAATCTCCATTTTTAGAGTTTTAGATCATGTGTATCTTTCACGGAAGCCTGTCTCAAGTCACTGCTGGAATTAGGCCAGAGATAGAAATCCAAATGAAGTAAATAGGATGGAGAGTCTTTCTCTTTATTTTAACTTCCCTCTTCAGAAACTTCAATCAGTCGTAACCACTTGAGATGTTTAAAAGCAGAAACAGTTGCAAATCTTTTCTCCAGCTTACCACCAGGTCTGATTCTGTTTCTCACTCTCTGTGAATTTTGGTCTCTTCTTCTGTATAATAAGTTTAAGATTAAATTTTGTGTGACAGCTTCAGATGAAGTCAAGACTTAGGCCAATAAAACACGTGCTTCTTTATTAGAAAGTATTTCCAACCTGGAGGGCTCAGAAGCTAGGGAAGAAGAGGTGCCAGATAGCTGAGGAGGTAAGGACAGATCACCCAGCAACTCTAAAAGCTGAAGTACATTCCAGAACATTGAAATATGTTACAGACTTGATTTCATCTTGCAGAAATCATGGCACATAGGAAAGGTGTGAGAAATATTATTCTAACTCTCTATAAGGGGAAACATACTCTGTCCACTTCAAGCAGTAATAGTCTGGAAGACACCCTGAAAAGGCAACTACTTAAAAAATACTCTACCTGCTTAAGATATAATGTATGTATCACATACCTTTATAGTAACAATGGGCTAAGTGGCAGAAACTAGAACTTGTCCCCCAGTATCTAGAACCCCTTGAGTCTTAACTGGTTGGATACACAACTGCCTGGGCAAGACTGCATTTTCTCTGCCTCTCACGCAGCTGGATACAGCCATGCAACTGAGTTCTAGCCAATGGGGAAGAGCAAAAGCAATGTGTGCAACTTCTGGGCCTTGCTCTGGGTCTTGCTTAACCTCCTTCTATGATCTGAATGTGTGTTTCCCCCTGGCCAGAATCACATGTTGAATTCTAATGTCCAATGTGATGGTATTAGAATATAGGGTCTTTGGGAGATGATTAGGTCATGAGGGTGGAGCCCTCATGAATGGGATTAGCACCCTTAGAGACCCACAGAGCCCTAGCCCTTCTTGTGAGAATACAACAAAAAGTCTGCAACCCAGAAAAGGGCCCTCACCTAACCATGTTGGCACCTTGATCTAGAGCATCCAGACTCCAGACTATGAGCAATAAATGTCTGCTGTTAATAAGCAATCTAATCTGTAGTGTTTTATTATAACAACCTGAATGGACTTAGATGATTCCCCTTCCTCTGTTACTGACTGGAGAGCTGCAACATGAACATGATGGTTCAAAGCTGTCTTCAAGCACATATACAAGGGCAATGTCATAGAAGACAATATAGAAAGGACATGGGTCCCTTGGCTATTTTGTAGAGTAGAAACACTCTATCCCATGCATACAAGAAAAAAATAAACTCCTATCTTACTTGATCACCATTATTTGATCTCTTTTAAAACAATCATCTCATATAGTAAGCCTATCAATATTACCTGTAACCACATCTTTTAACAAATAATTTTGCTTCTTTAAGAGGAAAATAATGTGTTCCATGATTTAAATATTGAATTATATCAAGATGAAATCTGAAGAGTTCATTATAATCAATGAGTTGGTTTCTGCTTGTGTGTGTGTGTGTGTTGTTGTTGTTGTTGCTGTTGTTGCTTGAAGAATAAAATAAATGTCAGTGATGGTGGGGAATAAAACACATGTTAGCACCGGAGAAAAAAGATGGAGAGCAAAGTTCGTGTGCAGGGAACTTTCCTTCAATTTACATGCGGCAAATATCAATCAACTCACAAACTTAAATGAGCAAGAAATTGAACTTTGCTTATTTACTTTTCTAACCAGACCTGATCTGGAGATGGTATGCACAGCACTGGCAGAACAGATGTTACATATTGAAATAATTTCATTATCAGTTCAAGTGTATCCCTCTCCCCTGCCATTGCCCTACTTCACAAACCCCAGCCCTCTGAATGTTCCAGAACTTTAAGAGATTGTGCCAGGCACAGTAGGCAGCCTCCAGGATGTTTCAGCCAACACCTGTTCTGATTGGTTGTTGCAAGCGCCATACAGTTGATAAATATTTAACCTTACCCTTGTCTTCATTTACACTTAATTTTAGTTTTTAGTGCCCATTCCATTGAGTGGCAGAAATGATCGATGTCAGTTGCTTCAAGATTTTCATCCCTTTTCCTAGGGCTTTTACCTAAGTTCCAGAAAGCTTAAGTACTACAAAGGATTGTACAGTGGGTCTGAGGATGAGGATAGAGGGATCTTGCCCTGCAGGATTGGAAAAACCTTCTTTGGTGATTTTCCACACTATCTCCAATTTCACTGGCACTCGGCTGTCAGCTAGTGGATAACCCACTCCTGAGATGTAACAATATATCTACTCTGTCCCATAAAGTTCTTCTATGCTGATTAAGTACAGTTTAGTAATTTACACAACCATTAATAACTCTAAACTTTCGAGTGCCAAGTTCATTCAGGGAGAAAATTAAGAGACTTTGATGACTTCACACATCATTGGTCACTAAGGTTTGGATCTCAATATCTGCAAGCTGCAAAATTAAGCAAGCCAATTAAATAAAGGAGTTATAAATAAACTACCTAGCTTCTAACCTCGGAGGTACATGGAAGTTCTTCAGAAACAAGCGTGGCTACCCGGAGGCAGCCGTGGATAGCAGGAGGGGATCAGTGGGCTAGTGGTCTGGCTACTGGGGCTAGTAGCCCCAATAGATGGGGCTCTATTACTTGCATAAATAAGCATCAGTGTCCCCAAATAAGGACATCATAAACAAAGAATGCTTTTTTAGTTGCAGAGGTAATGGAAGCAATGTCCAGGGAAGAAATAAAGAAAATATTTTAAAAAGAATATAAGGGAAAAATCTAGATAGTTTAAAATGACATAAATGAATACTAAAGGGAGAAATTTAAAAGACTAAAAGTAGCTTGGACTTGAGGGAACTTAAATACAGCATCACTGGGGCACCTGGCTGGCTCAGTCAGTAGAGCCTGCAACTCTTGATCTCAAGGCTGTGGGTTCAAGCCTCATGTTGGGTGTAGAGATTACTAAAAAATAAAATATTAAAAAGAAAATACAACATCACTGGCTTCTAGTAACAGAATAAACAAAGAATGAGGTTAATTCAAGCAACAATGATCAAGTAGGGCATAAGAAATACTTTCTCCATAATAAGAACCAGACATGATTTTAAATACTTCCCAACTACTGAGGATCCTCCTAAGATAGTTCAGAAAACAGACAGGAGGTGGATTGACCAGGGTGCCACTCAGGCATCCTGAGCACTTAAGCACTGCAGGGATTTGGCTAGCAAAGAAGGAGTGTTTATAAATATTACTATATGTGTGCTCTATTTCTTTCAATTATATTAAAAACAGCTACTATCAAGGAACAAACATTTGAGCCGTTCTGGGGCTGTGATTTTCAACTCTAGAATACACCAATAAATATGACATTTAAACAATGCTTTCAAAGCCTTGGATAAAATTCCAAAGTTCCCATGTTTTTCTTTTTATTCTGGCATGCCCTTTGACCCTGGTTATGTTCCCTCAGGACAGGACATAAAAACCTGAATTGTAGAGAGCATCTCTCCCCACCCTACCCTGCGCCTGCACGCCCTCCACTCCCACCCACCAGAGCCTCATAGGTCTGCTAGGACTGAAATTAGCTTGTAATGATGTGCTGGTAAATCAAGTGGGCACCAGGAAGCTCTGGGTTTTGGCGTTTGCTGATTTTCGCAGAGTAAATAACCTAACCCCACCGTAGCTGATTTTGAAGATGGCTACGTTTAATGAACAAACAGCTTATAAAATTCCTGAGAACTTCAAAATGGGCTCTTGTGAGCTAGTGTGGGCAAATCCACCACACACTGATGAGGGAAGTCTCCTTGCGTCCAGCTCTCTGCCCCATGCAAGAAATAGTCCAAGCCCCTGAGAAGTCTTTTATAAAAACAATAAAAATAATAGCAACCTTTTGGTAATCATTCTTTATATGCCAAGATTTGAAGTCTTTGAGGGTGACATTATTGATCCCCACAGGAATGCTACCAAGGTATTATCATTATGTCCAGGAACAAAGGATTATAGGATAGGACATAACACGATCATGAACAAGGTCACGGATACTAGAAGTTCCAGAAGCAGAATTCAAACCCAGGTCTATCTGCCTCTAAAATCCATGGCTTAACCTTGACCCTATCTTGCTTCCTTCACAATATAACCGAGTTATCCAGATGGTCTTTGAAAAGCCCTACTGCCTCTTTTCAGTACTTTCCTGCCATTTCCCTTGACCTTCATTGCAGTCCCACTTTCTCCCTTCCTCCTTGGAAAGGAATCATTTGCTACTGGAGATCAGGAGCAGTGTCCCAGTCATCTCTGCATGCCGCTAGCCGCCTGTGAGTGCTCTATTAATATTTGCTGAATGAGTGAATAAATGGACTGATTCAAACTGAATCTGTGAACTGGTTTTATTCCTATTGTTTAGAAAGCTCCAGTGGCTCACTACCCTCCCACCCCCACCCCCCCATCAGAGCCTCAACATGGAAGCCAACTTCGAGGGTCGGGTCTGGAAATAAGAAGATGCAGTGGAGCCTTAATTTTTAAGTCTTAAGTTGAAGACATTGCTTACCACCTTCACTGGGTTTAAGTCTATTTTTTTTAAGTAAGAAAAGATGAGTACTTGTAAGGCAATATTCCAGGTTCTTAAGTGACCTGGGCCAGGTCTCACCTATATTTATATCTCATACATTCATTAAAATGCAAAACTTTCAGGGTGCCCAGGTGGCTCAGTCGATTGAGCATCTAACTCTTGATGTCAGCTCAGGTCTTGATATCAGGGTCGTGAAATCAAGCCCTGTGCTGGGCTCCATGCTGGGCATGGAGCTGACTTAAAAAAAAAAAACAACTTTTAAATGGTCATTCCATTGCTTTCCTGCCCCCTAAATGATTAAGTATCACCTTTCCAGACTTGAGGCTATAACTAGTCACCCTGATTTGTAGCTCTTTGACCTATAAAACAGGCTCATAAAAATTACAGCCTAGAAAGCAACATCTGGAGCAAGGCTGATAAATCATTTTATAAATTCATAAAATCTTAAGAGTGTTTTCAGTTGAATTATAATAATCACGCTACAAAAGAATCTCAGCAGGTACTTTTTTAAATGAGGCACACTGGAGTTTTTAAGTAGCAATGTCTAAAAGGCTATTTCTACCTGTTTGACTTCCTTTCATAATGTGTGAATTAGTTAGGCAAATTAGCCTGCACTTACTTGTAAGGCTTGTGACACATGTCAAATCCAACAGCTGTTAAGTGCAATGTCAGTCAAATGTGGCAATCTGACTCATTTCACAGATAACTGGGTGACAGGTGATCACCCCCTTTTCAGTATAAACTCCAGGTCTCTTTTTGCTAACCCCAATGGCCCAAGGTAAGAATGTCATAGATATATTGATTTGGTTTCTTGTGACATATCTGAGAATAACTATTAAATGAAACTAGGAGATCCTCTTTCCACATATACATTTCTTTCAACATATGGCACAGAATTATTTTAGCAAGTTCTTTATAACAGACTATTTTATTTATTTATTATTTATTTATTTATTTTGCTTTCCTGAATTAATCACAGTGCCTTGCTCAAAGAAGGCCCACGGCAATATTGTCTGATTGACTTACTAACTTGTAATTCTAGTAAAACAGCAGGAGGAAGGGACACAAGGGTTCAGTTTTTATTAGCTCAGACTTTTCAGCTGATGGCAAATTGATTGTATCATCTTTTAAATGCAAACATCGTCCATTATTGGGTAGCTTGGAATTTGTGTTAGATAGAAGAATCCTAATTTAATATATATTTCAATTTGTTGTCTGCCCTTATAGGTATGTTAAAACAGGATTCTTCCCTTTTAATTAATTTATAAAACTATGGCTTCTGGAGATGACCCAAGTATTCTTAGAAAATCTCTTTTTAGGGGCGCCTGGGTGGCTCAGTTGTTAGGCGTCTGCCTTCGGCTCAGGTCATGATCTCAGGGTCCTGGGATCGAGCCCCACATCGGGCTCCCTGCTCCGCGGGAGGCCTGCTTCTCCCTCTCCCACTCCCCCTGCTTGTGTTCCCTCTCTCGCTGTGTCTCTCTCTGTCAAATAAATAAATAAAATCTTTAAAAAAGTAAAAATAAAAATAAAAAAATAAAAAATCTCTTTTTAAATAGCTCATGATCCAGAACTTCTGGTTTTCTAGTCCTAAAGTGAAAAACAATTTTGAATGTATGATGATAAGCTACTTTTGAAAAAATATTTTGCTTATTCATTCTTTCCATCAGTTTTATAGCCATAAAATGTTAGCAATTTTTCAAATATTAGAAATATTTACAGAAAAGAAAACATGATAGGTGGGTTTCCTGTCCTTTGTAGAGTATTATTTATGAACTATTTCATTTCCTCCCAAATGAGAAACTGATGTTTTCCATCCTTTAACTGGACACAATGTCATAGGATTCCTAAGTAGCAATGTCACACTTTACAAAAATTGTAGATTCCATTTATGGTTTATATAAAATGAGATTCCTATCCATACAAGCTAAATAGTTTAAAGTCCCCTTTCTTTTTCATTTTTTTTTAAGATTTTATTTATTTATTTGACAGAGAGAGAGACAGTGAGAGAGGGAACACAAGCAGGGGGAGTGGGAGAGGGAGAAGCAGGCTTCCCGCTGAGCAGGGAGCCCGATGCAGGGCTCGATCTCAGGACCCTGGGATCATGACCTGAGCCGAAGGCAGACACTTAACAACTGAGCCACCCAGGTGTTCTCCCCCCCCCCCCTTTTTTTTTTTTTTTTGAGTTTTTATTTTTCTTGGTATGGGAGGAAAGGTTCATTGGGCCAGTGCTGAAAAAGCCTCTTTACTGTCAGGTGAGGATGAAACTAGTTGCCAGGTTGGAGGTTGGTGCTTGTGGTAGACAAAATAATGGTTTCCCAAAGTTGTCTACATCCTGAGATTTGGAATCTGTGAATGTGGTAAGTTACATGGCGGAGGAGAATTGAGGTTGCTAATAAACTGACCTTAAAATAGAAAGATTATCCTAGATTATCTGAGTGGGCCTACTGCAATCACAAGGATCCTTCAAAGGGTAAGAGGGAAGCCAAGGAGAAAAATTAAAGAAAGTGTGATGATGAATGCAGGGTCGAGGAGATGCTCAATGCTGGCTTTAAAGATGGAGGAAGGGAGACACAAGCCAAGGAATGGTAGTGGCCTCTCACAGCTGGAAGAGGCAAGGACATGGATCTTTTTCTACAGTCTCCAGAAAGGAATGCAGTCCTGTTGATAGCTTAATTTTAGCCCAGTGAGACATATGTCAGGCTTCAGACCTCCTGAATAATAAGATAATGAATTAGTGTTGTTTTAAACCATGAAACTTGTGAAAATTTGTTACAGTGGCCATGGAAAAATAATACAGTGCTAACTGAATAGAAAGAGTCCACTCTCTGGGGAATTCGAATTCAATTAGCACAGGAGCTACCTATGCCAAGTGGTTAAACACAAACACAGTAAGTGCCAACACAGACGCTTATTTAAAAACAAAAACAAAAACAGAACAAATCCAGTGGTGGAGATTGGTTGCACAACAATGGGAATGTACTTCACATTACTGACCCGGACACTTAAAAATGGTTTAGCTAGTAAATTTTACGTTATATGTACTTTACCATAAAAAAAAAAAAAAAAAAAAAAACCCTCAGAAAAGTTTCATATGCCCCTGAGTACCACCAGTCTAGGGTTAATATTTCACAAGGGAAGAGGAGTCTAAGTCATGTTAATAGAAGAAATATCACTTTCCCATGTAAGACTAGACAATGGTTTAGAGAAAAATATAGGTGTGCTAGGTGATTTCTTTGTACATAACTAAGGAGAGAATCACCTACGACCCTTGTGTTATGGACTATAGAGCCCAGACCATTCCATTCAGTCACCGTTTTGCCTTCAGAATCAGCAAACACTAAGTGCAAGAGGCATCATTTACTATCTGGCCTGAAGTGCTCCAGTCTTCAAGTTATAAGACCAAACCAAGGGCACAGATCAGACCCCTCCTGTGAGGACAAATAGAATTAAAGAAAGGAAGTGGGCACAAGAGAGGACAGAAAGAGGGACGGGAAAGATATAGTGTCTTCATGGAACAATGTCTTTTCAAAAGCCCAAAGTCCAACACTTTCTTCCAAAGGAATGAGTAACTTTGTTCAAGTTTCAGCCTATGGCTCCCTACAGGTATAAGGGGAGAAAGATGAAAAGTTGACATTTTGAATAAGGACCTCTTCATCTTCTCCACCCACACCTCCTCGTCCTGTGCTTCCTTCCTCAATTAAAGACACCACTACTTGTCTGTTCTAAGAGCATACACCTTCAAAGCTCCTTCCCTACAGGGAAAGAGCAAAACACTGCTGAATCTATCCTTTACTGTATTAGGGACTTTCTTCAGAGTCTCCTAGCCTCATTCCAAACTCATCTTCTCTTGGTTTGATGCTTTTAGTGGACCTTCTATTGCATTTCACTCTGGCTTTGACTGTGAATACTGTCTTTCTTCTTTCCCACCTCACACTCCATAAACCGGGAAGCAGTTCTTCCACTAGTCCTAACAGCCAGCCAGTCTAGGGAAAGACAGCCCAGGAGGGTGCTCAGACGCCATATATGCCTAGGGAAGTAAGACCACCATGTTTCCTAAACCATAAACTAGGAAGCTATCCCAGAATCTACCCTCTCCTTCACTGCTTGCCAGCCTCACATTGTTTATTTTCCCACCCAAAACACACACACACACACACACACACAAATACCAAGTTATGCTGACTCTACCTCTTGAATATTTCTGAAAATTATACTCTTATTTACATCCCCATATACCAGCCCTTTGGTTTATACCCTCATCATTTCTTACTGGAAATTTTACAGTTGTCTTTCCATCTTAGGGCAGGTTGCTTGGAAACAGACTCTAAAGTAGATATTTCTGTGCAGTACGTTTATTCGAGCATGCACTGAGAACAACTAAAAACAAGTGAAGGAAGCAGGATTGGACAGAAGCAGAAATTGAAGTATGAGGCAGATATACCAGAGGCTTCAACTTATCCCACAGGGATCTCTGAAGCAGAGCTGTCTCAGATTGAGGAAAGGGGGCTGGCCATCAGGTAGGGACCAGCCATTGGCAGAAGCCCCAACCCCAATGGCAATCCAGGGGGTACACCACAGCTTCCACTACAACTTCCTCAACTGGCTTCCCTGGCTCCAGTCCCTGTATTGTTGCCGTAGTCATCATTTTAAAACAGCAGTCATGGTTTCAAACCGCAGAAATACAGTCCTTTCTGTAAGAAGACGTAATTCCTGGGCTGGGTGCGAGGGAAAATAGTCAACCAGATTATGCCCTGGTTAAAAAAAAAAAAAAAAAGAATGCTAGTTTTAAAAAGGAAGTGTTGGGTGGGACGCCCAGGTGGCTCAGTTGGTTAAGAGTCTGACTCTTGATTTTGGCTCAGGTCATGATCTCAGGGTCATGAGATCCAGCCCCATGTTGGACTCTGTGCTGAGCTGCTTAAGATTCTCTCTCTCCTTCTCTGTCCCCCCTCCCCTCATCTCTCCCTCTGTATGTATAAATAAATAAATAAATAAATAAATAAATAAATAAATAAATAAACAAGGACATGATAATGATTAGAAATTGCCTATATTTATGTGGAGCTTATGGTCATAAAGTAAAATCTTCAAGAATTATCATTAAAGCAACAATGTTAGTTATCTGATACACACCTACCAGCTAGAGGTCTGCGGGGTGTTCTAGATGCATCATGGTTCATGGTCACAGCACTAAACCCTTATACTGTGTTGGCCATTTTTACAGGGGGAGAAGAGCTGAGATGCAAAGAAGTTAAAAACTTGTTCATTATAGACATAAGAGGCAAAACTAGATTGGAACCCAAGTTGGCCAACTCCAAAGCTTGTGCTCTTGAGTTTTTGTTTTTTGGTTTTTTCCTAGTTCATTGGCATTGGAGCTTTGGCCAAGAAAAAAAATTAATGACCAATTCTGATTTGGTCATAAGTAGACCAGGAAATATTTACATCAAATTTTAAAATGTAATGTTTGTTCAATGATGACAGATAAGAATGTTTGCTCTTTTATGATTAGCTACCATGAAACTGTACTACACAAACAGGAATCACTTAGCATGAAGAACAGAAGGTCACAGAAAGAAATGAATATGCTTTTTGTTGATGAAAGTCATAGCACAGAGAATGAACAAAAGTCAGGGCTAGACTTATCACACTTCAGATTTATATTTATTAAAACTAGTAATCCCATCAGGAAAAAATATAGCTTCATATGAATTACATGTGTGTGCTACATAATTCTTCTGAAAAAACTTTGGGACTGAGCTAAAGGTCTTCAAAATCAATGGTGCCCTCATATAAGAATAACTGGAAACTGACTGGTAAAGCTGCATCAGAAAGAATATTTGGGCAAGTACAATAAAATGAATAGAAAGCAAGAAATCAAATTTTTTTCAATAATAATAGAAAATCAATCATGAGGCAATGAAGTCCTTTCCTGAAGATGAATGAGGTAAAAATATAAATTTTTATAAATTTTGTCTGCCCAGCACCCCCTTCACTCTGTAGACTCTACTGAGAAGACCACAAAAGGATAGGATTTATTCATTTGGTCATGCAGGAAACATTTATTGAATGCCAGCTCCATGCCAGGCTCTATGGTAATCAATACAACATCCATGAATCCTGTGGCCTATATTCCAGTAGGGGAAATAGACAGAAACTATTAAAGAAAATAAATAAATAAACAGTAGTAAGCTATGAATTACAATAAAAAAGGATAAAGGGAGAGAGAGGGCAAGTTTATACAAGGTGGTTAGAGAGGGCCTCCCTGAGAAATAGCATTTGAACAAGGTCCTGAATAATGAGAAGAAACTGAATGAGAAGATGCAGGAGACAAGTTTCCCAAGAAAAGAGTAAAATCATAGTTGTATTAACAAGCTTTTGGACTTAAGTAAAATCCAGAGCATTCTTGCCTGGGTGAGATGCAGTGAAGGAGGGAGTATAGATTATATCATAGAAGATTCTGGGACCCAGTGGGAGCCTTGTTGGATTTGGGATTTGGGATGTGGCTGCTAGAAACATGCCTGTAGAAGGATAGGAGATGCTGGTGGCTTGGACGAAAGTGGAAGCAGTGGAGGTGGTGAGAGCTGGCAAATGTAGGAGATACATTCAAACTAGAATCAAAGGGAAGATTGAAGACAACTTCTGGGGCTTTTATCTAAGCAACTGGGTGAGCCACAATGCCATTAACTAAGACTGGAGAGGCTGGGGAAGGAACAGGGTGGGTAGGAAGGAGAGGCATGATGGTCCCTAGAGAAGTTATTCTGCTTTGGACATGTTGAGAATTCAATACCTGTTAGACACCCAGCAGAGATTCTAGGTAAATAATAAGTATGTGAATCTGGACCTCAGAAAGAAGGTTATGGCTAAGGATGAAAAATTTGGGAAGCTTTAGTATGAGTGGGATTTAAAATTAAAAGACTGGAGGAGCACACTTAGGTGGACAATGTAGGTGGAGAAGAGAAGATAGCCAAATATAAAACCTGGAACACACTGACATTTAAAAAATTAATAGTACATTGACTGAATCCTACTATTCACTAGACACTTTTCTAAAGACTTGACCTGAATTAACTTATTTTTTAAATACCACTCAACTTTCCTCCTCCCACACTAATTCCTTCCAATATTGAAAGTCAACTGAAATATTTTATTTAAGGGAACATGAAATATAACCTTTCCTTTAACACAAATGTAATCACTTTTCTTAGCATATCCCAAAATGAAGGCAGACACTGTCATCTTTTTAGAATGAAAAATAACTTTAATAAGCTGAATAAAGAACTGCATCAGCAGATGGAAAGGGTTAACTGAAAAATTAATGAAAATACACCAATACTTGAGCCAGGGATTCTTTTTTTTATTATTATTGAAGTGTAATTGACATATACAATTATATTAGTTTCAGGTGTACAACATAATGATTCAGTGTTTATATTTATTTAATCCTTATAACAATCCTCTAACATAAAAGTTATTTTATCTTTATCTTATACATGAAGAAACAGGCATAGACCATCTAAGAAACTAGCTAGCTAGCAAGTGATAGAGCTGGGATATGAATCTAAGCCATCTGGTGCACTGTGGCAGAAAAGGAGGCTTTAGGAAAGGAGACAGAAAGAGCAACCAGGGAAGGAAAATCAGGATGGAGGGGGTGAGTAAGATAAAGACAGAGAATAGAATAGATTGGTAAGGTAGAAGTCACTGGTGGTCTTTAGAATAGCTTGTAAGAGGAATAAATGCCAGAATGCAAATTGATTAAAGAGAGAATGCGATGTGAGGATGTGGAGACACTAAGTAAGCATTGCTGTTGACATGTGTTCCAGAAGGTATTATTCACAGAGACTGTAATGTGACACATGTTCCCTGGAACTGTGCAGCATGGTGGCATTGAGTATATGGGTTCAGATACAGGTTTGGTGGTGGGAAGGTGCAGAGTTCCTTTCTAATTGTTTCCATTTCCTTAGTAAAATAAGAAGCATGCACATTGCATGAGATAAAATAGTAGAAAGGGGATGTTATAAGGGGATATTAGAGAGAAGAGGATAGTCCTTCAGAGAGAAGAACAAAATAACAAGAGAAATGTAGTCAGATTGGTAAGCAGAGTGGAAGACCCATTTGAGAAATGTGCTAAGTGTCAGCATGGTTTTGGATTTTTTCCAGAGTCACTCAAAACTCCTGAGTGCAAGTGTTGAGTTCTGAAAGATGGGATTGGTCAACGTGGGTGTCAAGGAGTTGAGAGTATAAACCAGGTGTCAGCACACTGATTAACTATGGAACCCAGGAAGTAAGAACATGAAGGGGTTAAAAAGAAGAGTGGGGTGCCTGGATGGCTCAGTCAGTTAAGCGACCAACTCTTGATTTGGGCTCAGGTCATGATCTTAGGGTGGTGAGATCAAGCCCTGCATCCTGCTTTACACTGGGTGTGGAGCCTGCTTGGGATTCTCTCTCTCCCTGTTCCCTACACTCCTCTCTCTCTCTCTCTTTCTCTCTCTCTTTAAAAAAAAAAAAAAGAGTGAAGAGATTATATTGCCAGAATATTCCAGGTTAAGTAGGTGTCTGATTTCTCAGCCCTAAATTACTGCCAGGACCCCAAATCTAAACCAACAGGAAGGGGTTCTTGAATAGAATAATCATGCTTCCACTTTGCTAGTGACAGTCCTATTTTATACATATTCTCCTAATAATTAGTAGTAGCACTTTCACTCTCTTCCTGACAATAAGTTATGTGCCCACCCTACTGTAAAGGAGGTACAGTCCACATCAAGTGTATGCAAAAATAAAAATAGTTGTGTTATAATGGAAGAGAGAAGAACACCTAATATTTCTAAAATTCCTGCAATGAAACAGAACACTGTGCTAGGTGACTTTCATGTTTAATATGTAATCTAATTTTGTCTTAAAAATAGCAGCTCTATAAGAATAAAATTATTATCCTGATTTTACAAATGAAGAAATGGAAGGCTAGCCTAATACTTTGCCTAAGACACAGACTGAATAATCAATACATTTGAAATTTCAACACAGGTCTAACTGGCTCCAATTTTAAAAAGTTCAATCTATAAGTGGTATGTATCTAGATAAAAGAAAGACAAATGTATGTATAACTTATAAAATTTTGCATTAAAAAATTATTTTCAAGATTTTCTTTCTTTCTTTCTTTCTTTCTTTCTTTCTTTCTTTCTTTCTTT
>NW_023270807.1:67629622-67706398 GCF_011800145.1 Mirounga leonina | reverse complement strand
TTTCTTTCTTTCTTTCTTTCTTTCTTTCTTTCTTTCTTTCTTTCTTTCTTTCTTTCTTTCTTTGAGAGAGAACATGAGCAGGGGGGAGAGGCAGAAGGAGAGAGAGAATCAGGCTCCCAGCTGAGCAGGGAGCCCCATGTGGTCCTCGATTCCAGGACCCTGGGATCACGACCTGAGCCGAAGGCAGATGCCTAACCAACTGAGCCACCCAGGTGCCCCTAAAAAATGTTTTAAAATATTTTCTTTTTTTTCTTTAAAACTATTGTTAAATTGTGTTGTTGGAGTGTTTATATATATATATATACAAAAAAAGTGGTAAATAGAGAATAATCCTTTTGTGTGTGCGTATATATGTGTTTTCTTTTTTTTATTTTATTATGTTATGTTAATCACCATACATTACATCATTAGTTTTTGATGTAGTGTTCCATGATTCATTGTTTGCGTATAACACCCAGTGCTCCATTCAATACATGCCCTCTTTAATACCCATCACCAGGCTAACCCATCACCCCACCCCCTCCCCTCTAGAACCCTCAGTTTGTTTCTCAGAGTCCATAGTCTCTCATGGTTCGTCTCCCCCTCCGATTTCCCCCTCTTAATCCTTCTTGACATGCCTTGGATTCTTTAAAATTGGACATGACCCTCTAGAAAACCATCATCTAACAGCTATCAGCCAACAACTACGGCAGCCTTGGTTTAGAAAATTTGATAGAGACCAGTTAGTTCTACTTTGCAAATTTATGGCTACAGTGAAGGATTTCAAGGATGAAGAAAAGACTCACTAGTATGCATTAATGATTAAGCAATGCAAAACTATATAGAATATACATGAGTTGAATTTTAAATAAAAGTCCAAAGAGACAGAAAGAAGGAAGAAGGGAGATGGGTATATAGGGAGGGAAGAAGGGAGAAAGGAAGGAATCAAATCTGCTGTGAACCAAATTAACTTTTTTAAAAATCAAACAAGAATTTGATCCACACGTTACAATCTTTTTTTAATCTGAGATTATTCATATGAGGATTTTTGTTGTAAGGGAATTTGACTTGTACATATTTCTAGACAAAATCTGACTTCTACAGCAGCCATGGTGCCGATAGTAGTCTAACAAGGGAAACCATTAATCGTTAGCCCTGCTGAGGCAAGAACCATGGGGATTCCTTCCCTGTCCCGAGTAATCCTGCAT
The DNA here is from genome assembly GCF_011800145.1 of Mirounga leonina. Classification (NCBI taxonomy): domain Eukaryota; kingdom Metazoa; phylum Chordata; class Mammalia; order Carnivora; family Phocidae; genus Mirounga; species Mirounga leonina. The sequence continues at coordinate 67,705,211 of NW_023270807.1, read as the reverse complement.
ATCCCCTGTAGCTGTTTAGACCCGCGTAGACACCTCACTGCAGACTGGCCCATTCAACACTTCTGCCCAACAAGAATCATGATGATTATCTAGCCCAATCAGGTATCTTCCTCAGAAATTTTAGTGTGGCAGGAATTTTAATGTAAAATACAGAAACAGCTGTAATTATTAGCAAGAGTATTATGGGGAGACGGATTAAAAAAACACAAAAAAGCAAACTTAAAGCAGAGGAATATAAAGGAGCCAAATTATAAGTAAGCAGAAAATACAGCATAGAGTAAAGATATGAGTAGGGTACAGAGGGTGGTAATTAAACAGAAGTAGTAAAATCAAAGAGAACACAACTGAGATGAAAGAATCGGCAGTGAGGGCCCCATGAAATAAATGCCCTGTCCCCTGGAGCATGCTTGAATCCTGAATGATCCTGCCTTCTAGGGTAGGCTCTACAAATTGTGGCTGAAGCATGGCTCCCATTTCTTTCATTTGACTCAGTAGTTTCACAAGAGTGCTCCCTTACTGCCGTGCAGGTAACCCCGTAGTAAATCCCCATCATGTTCAATAGCCTGATATTCTTTCAACCAAATATCCTAATTACACACTTACTATTTTTGAATGACTTCCACCTTTCCATCGAAGATTAAATAATCAACAATTGCAAATGTACGTTAATCTTATATGTTGTGGAAGTGGGGAGTGCAAAAATGAAGGAAAGGTTATAAAAGAAGGAGAATAATGGCAGGGAGCATGAATAATGGGGCTTCGGAGTTTGGGGATGCAGGGGACTGATGGGGTTTGTGGTAGGTTTATGGGATTACATTGCTTAGTTATCATATTCCCATTAGGTGACTTTTGTTTCATAGCTAATTAACCCCTAGATGTTGGTACAAGTTGTCCAAGTAGAAAGAGGCAGTCCAGGTTTTAATGGACCTTGTGTTCCAAATCAGAGTTCTGGCAGTGAACAAGGCATAAAGGATCTTGCTCATTTCCTTCAGTCCTACAGGTCTCCCCAGCATCCCAGCTTATGTAAATCACTGATTCTTTTTTCATTCTAGTTCTGTTGGCCTGATGGGTAATATTCTTCACAGTCTTACAATAAAGTGATTGGCTGTCCTAGTTTTCTGTGTGCTGAAATCAAATATTTTATTAAAATGTGTTTCTCTATACAACCATATGTAAACTATGCGAGCCTCTTTCTTCTTTTTTCTTTAACCCTCTTTTCTTTTTCTCTTCCTTCCCTTGTTCTCTTTTGAATTGAGTGGAACGGTGTCAGTTGGAGGTAATGAGGGAGACAGTCAGTTAAATTAGCTTTATTAATCAGTCTTAATAATAATCCCCTCTTCACTTGGCAGAGGGTGGCTATAGACCACCCCATACTCATTACAGGCTGGCACTGAGGCACATCCAGCAAGTCAAAAGCAAGTGAATAGAATCAGAAGGGAAGCAAGATAGTGAGACACTGCTGAGTATTCCTGAGTCCAGACAGGAAATCACTACCACGGTGAAGACAGTGTGTCTCTTTTCTCCTGGAGGAGTGGCTGATTCAAAACTTGTTGTTCTGGACCTCAAGTCTCTGGAATGGTGGACCTTCACTTTTTTCTTTAGTGTTTGGGGCCACCTGGGAGTCCAGACCTCCAGCAGGCACTCTAGCCCACATTTGTTAACTTTGAGTTAAATCAGATAGAGATGCTTGGAAATTTGGACATAGTCATTTACAGATAATTTCTGTTATCTATTAAACTCTAAATATGATATAGTCCCCACCAAAAATGATATAGCCCCTTGAATTTGATAAAGTAAGGCAAGTGATGAAGGCAAAAATCTTTAAGGGAGTACTTATTCCTCCTGATATTTAGCTCACCTATTTCACTGACCTTGGACATTTATCCCCCTAACAAGGTATTGCTTGGGCTCCTCCAAAGCCATGTCAAGTACCAATGTGTTGTTGAGGTTCACTATCACCCCCAAATCTTCCATATCCCCAGTTACCCCTTCTGTCACCACAAAGTTGGAGCACCGGAAATACTCAAAGACATCTTGTCTTTCATTCCTACTTGTGTCAAATATCTGATAACACTCACTCCTCAAGCTTAATCTTGAAAACCACCATCACTCTATTAAATGGTTATGAGCATCCTACACTCACAACACAGGGCAATGGTGTATCTTCATGTATTTACTAACCTAGGCTAATCTATGCTCGGCCTCATTTGGCCTAGTTTCTTCTGTCCTCTTACAATTGGCTATGCACAGGAACTCTGAGAAATAGTCATAAGTATCTCTTTAATATAGATGCTCAAGTTATTTATCTCTTACAAGCCATTCTCTCTGGAATTCTCTCTATAGTCTGTTACATAGTGACTTTATTTGAAGTCTCTTAGCTTCAACACAGCTCACATCCCACTCAGGAAGGCAAAGTACAGTACCCCTAGCTCATAGCATCTCCATTTCTCCTCCCATTCTCTGGGGGCTATGAAGCCACTGACTTTAAGCTGCAACAGAAAAGGGAGAAGGTACACCCACATATGTTTGTATTTTCACACCCACATTTTGTGTTATCCCTGAGTGTTTTAAATTTCAGTGATTTGAATGTGAGTTGAAATGAGTAAGATCTTAATGACTCTATCATCTCCATTTATATTAGACAAATATATAATCCAACCTACATAAATATGCATGCATTCTTAAAGAGACTGCTAATACATCATGCTAAAGAGAACATCTCAAAAGAGGTAGTTTAAAATAATGTACTTAAATCCACAACTACCTATCCCACTTTACACATATGTGAAGTTATCTGAAATCATCAAGAACACTATGCATGGGGTTCAGAGAATTTCTGAAATTTTGAAGTAGAGGAAATTATAACACTAGGGGAAACTTCTGACTATTCTACATTGTTTTTAAAACCTGCATCTATCAACCTACAGCATGCTTTCTCACTTTTCAAATCAGGCAGTAGTTCTTAGGAGACGTTCACCAATTACTAAGGTGTGTTTTAAATTTGAATATTCAGAGTGCTAATTTATGGTTGATGTTCATTACCAGCAATAAATCAGGTCTTGTATCTGCACAGATACAAGAAGTAAATAATTCAATCTTATATTCAGATCGTGGGGAAGCATAATTCAGTCTTGAGATTTTAATTCAAACAACCTCTCAAATGTAAAGAGTAATTCTATTTTTAAACAATCGGAATGTAAAAGTCACTGAGTAGCAGCAAACTGATTGCAGGTTTCAATTCTATGTCAAATTCAAGTTTATGTCAAGTCTTTTGAAAGACATCAGTATCTAGCTCTGATACATTGTACACACTGAGCCAAAATGATGCCAATATTCCCATTCGATTTATGTAAATTTATTAAGCCAGATTGTCAAAAATCACTTTTCTGCCTTATTTGATGGCTATCTATCATGTTTCAAAGTGATTCTAATTCCAGGTTGGACATTTCACTACCACAATATCCAAAATATAGATTGAGGCCTATTATGTTAAAAATATCTTTCATTCCAACATTTTTTATTCTCTGCTTATGATTCAGGTCATCAATACTGCAAGAGTTTTCCTATTGAAAGTGTCAAAGTCAGTAAGGTGCTGTCAGAGTTTTGTTCTTAAAGTGAGCTACCAGTCTTGTCAGAAGCTGGTTATTTCAGAGTAAAAAGAAAGTTTGCAAATGACAGTAGAAAAATGTGTTCCTTTTGCCTCTAATAGTTACACTTTAAGTTGATGTGTATAAAGAACATAACATTACAGGTATTTTGAACTAAGAGAAAATTTTGCTCCAAAACTCAATGCTAGTTTGTGATGAATAGCTAAGGTATTATCTTGCTAGCACCGAGAATGTGCCACTGCCCCTCAACTACCCCCATCCAAATGGCTTCCTCGGGATATGACATTCTTACCTGACCTCACTCCAGGGCTCCAGTCAATTGGCTCCAATGTGGATACTTCATTCAAGCTGGGCCAAGCAAGTGAAGCCCTTCTGGGGGAATTTTTTGGACTGACACTGAAAAAATAGGTCAGTCTTCAGTGTTGCTGAAAAATGTAATATCAAAAACTCATAAGCTATTGGTGGCTCATATCTGGCTCTCTGTGGCACAAACAAAAATAATCATAGTGACATACAGAACATCTGAGATGAGAGAGGTTATATCCTGGTAGCATTCAAATCCCTGGTCACAGCTGCTTCGGAGAACCAGCTGCTTCTCTGAAGCTTGGTCGTTCAATTCTTCCATGTATTCTGGGAGGTGACTTTGGATTTGATGATGGTCATTTTTAACCCAAAGAGTCTGGCTCCCACAGGATAGGGATCAAAATTTTGATATGGCTGAATCCAACTAAGGTGTGAGTGGGCATCATTTTGAAAGTCAAGGCTTTGGAATCCAACAGGTCAGTATGTACAGCTTTATTAATGTGTGTATTTTTTGAAGGTGGTGAAGCAGTTAGTTAGACTGCTATTACCTCTTGGATTCAGACCAAGTAATCACTGAGCCTTAGAGAAGTTGGTAGGAAAATGCTATCATCCCTATCATAGGATGTCAGCTATTTCTTTCAGCATTCATAAAAATGAGGCACAGAGAAACAAGCTGACTTATCTGAAAGTTGACAGGGAACAAAAGGACAGGTGACGTAGCTTTTTTAAAGACTGCTCTCCATGGACTCAGTAATCTGAGGCCTCTGAATATCAGATAATAATACAATTTGATGAATTGCCACAAACTCTATCCCACCCTAATGTAGTGAGCTGAAAGTGAGTTAGTGGCTCCTAGCAATTGGAATGGGTATATTTCAGAGGATCCAGGGTTATTAGCAATACCTGATTCCTTGACACTCCCTTATACATACTACAATAAAAAGATGACAAAACTTCCCATTAAAAAGTTCATTTGCATTCTAATGAAACATGGCAAATTAACCTAGGCTCTTCTTTTTCCTTGAACCCCACTCAAGTGATAGTTGAAGAGGATAAAATGATATAAGCCAAAAGGCAAAAGCAATGGGAGGCAAGGCAACTGCAGAAAAAAAAAAAAAAGATTTTAATACAATTTTTGAGGATTGAGAGTGGATGGAGTAGCAGTAGCTATTCTCAGTAACTAACTGAGAACTAACTGAGAATCTATGCCCTTATAGAGAGAAGATACCAACAGGAAATGAGTTAACACACCCAACAGCACCATGAAAGGCAAGATACCAGGTAAATGGTAGGTGTGAAATTGAACAAAGTTGGATTTATTGACCATCTAAATAGAGAATAGTTGGACTCCCCAGCTCTCTTTCCCAATCAAGCACAACAAGTAACTAGCCCAAAAGAAATTGAAAGATTTATTATTTGAAGAAATCTAAGCAATGAGGGTCTAGACTGAAGGATGCATGATTGTGGCAAAGTATAAGATTGAAAAGGGGACTAATGAGAGTGTACATATGGAACTACTGGGTTTGAAGACCTTCTATTGTGACCAGAATTCTTCTCCGGATAAACTAAACACTAGAGAGAAAAGATAGCCACACAGTAAGTTTTTGGCATCCTCCAACAAAAAGGCAGTTTTAATATCTGGGAAGCCTACAGTGAACTCATGGGTCAAGTAGCCTGATACATCCATACACAACTTGCAACCAACTTTTTATTGGTTCACTCTTAAGTATGAAGAGCTAAGGATCACTGGACATTTGAGGAAATCTTCAAATATCTAAGATGAACACCAAATTAACAAAGGGAACTCAGAGAAAGGGAAGACAATGAAACAAGAAAAAAAATTGTAATCATATAATTAATAACCTCAGACAGATAATGAGCATGGCAAATGCTTATGGAGGTTCTTGCTATGGGTCACGCTCTGTTCTAAGCACTTTAAGTGTATTGAATCATTGAACAATCACAACCATCCTTTGATGAAGGTTTAGCCCATTTTACAGATGAGAAAATTCAGTAATTAGTCTAAGTTTGCCCCACCAGTAAATGACAGAGCTAAGATCTGAATGTACATGGTCTGGCTGCAGGCCCACCTCTTAACCATACACTACAACACAATAAGAAATTATGCCATGTCAACAAAGTCAGTTGTATCCATCTGAGAATAAGACAAAACTCTTTAGAATGAAAGATGATAATCATAATAAAGAATGCAATAGAAGATTTAAAAGATAATTTCAAGAAATCTCCCAGAAAGTTGAATTTAAAAATTAATTAAAAAGTAATACAATCAGAGATCTAGTACACATAATTCAGTACTTGACTAATAGGAACTCCAAAAAGAGAGAACAGAAAGAATGGAAGCAAGGAAATTATCAAAAATGATGATGATGATGACAATAATACCAGAAAATTTCCCAAAACTGATGGAAATAAATTACTACATGGAAAAATATTCACTTGAGTGACAACCATGCATAATTTAGAAAACACTAACATACATCATCATGCAATTTCTGGATACCACAACTAAAGAGAAGATCCTAAAAGCCTAGAGATACAAAAAGAAGCCCACATGGAAAGAATGTAAATCCAAATAGCATCAGACTTTTCAAGAGCAACCCTGGATACTATAAGAGAGTGAAAGAGTGCCTTTCAGAGTCCAAGTGAAAATTGTTTTCAACCTAGAATTCTATGTAAGATCAACTTATCAATCATGAGCCAGGGTAGAATAAAAATACTTTAGATACCTAAAAACCCCAAAAATATATCCCCCATTCACTTTAGGGACTCTAACAGAATATGTGCCCTAACAAAATAAGAAATTCCACTAAGAAAGAGGAGGATCATAGAATTAGGACATCCAACCAATACCCAACATAAAGACATGGTAAAGAAAAGTTTCAAAATGAGAAACCGCATGCCAGATGCAAAAAGCATTTGCTCAGATCAGAGCTGAGGGAACATGTCAGGAACAAAGAAATGAATGAATAAAGGAATTCACAGATTTTCAAGTGTTTTGAGCATTTGCAAAAATATTACTAAAACAATACAGTAAAATGTTTTACGATTTGCTAAATTAGTGTTCAGTGCATACAGAGTTTAGAAAATAGAAAGTTATTAAAATGTATAGAAGAAATATAACTAGGGTGCCAGGGTGGCTCAGTCTTTAAGCATCTGCCTTCGGCTCAGGTCATGATCCCGGGGTCCTGGGATTGAGCCCCACATCGGGCTCCCTGCTCAGCGGGGAGTCTGCTTCTCCCTCTCCCACTCCCCCTGCTTATGTTCCCTCTCTCGCTGTCTCTCTCTCTGTCAAATAAATAAAGTCTTTTAAAAAAATGAAATATAATTATAGTTAACTACTGGACTCATCAGTGAACATGTTTATATATTCATAAAAATGTAACAATGAACGGTAAGTTAATCAGTTTGAATTATGACCCTATTGGTTGGGTAGAGAGAAAAAGAGAACGCCTTTTGAAAGAACTGATGGTTCAACTACCATAACAGCATGTTTATTATAAAGTCTAAACCATCTAAGAATGCATCAAGAATGAGCAGCATAATAATTTTTGTAAAGATATGAACATAAATTCCAGAAGAAACAGCTAAAAGTTGGAAGTATCTAATTCTAGAAGTGAGACTAAGGCTGAGGAGAGATGGGGAAGGAAAAGTTTTAATATAAGCTTTTACAGTAATCCTTTGATTTTAAAAACTCTGTGACAGTATTACTTTGAGAAGGCTAAAAATTAAATTTTGTGAAGCACATTCAACTGGAACCCTGAGTGGCAACATTCCAGGGGCACCCCAACTCCCCACCATAGCTCCTGGTCTCCCTTCTATGAATGGCAGAGCCCACAAGTTCAGTATTAAGAAATGGAAACTCTAAATGCAGGATATAGATTCAAAGGGCTTTCTAGCATTATTAATTATGCAATCCCCCAAAATGAAGTTAACAAGAAACTCAAGGGGGAAAACAATAATGAGTAAGTCTGATTGTTCAACTCCAGCAACACCCAGCTTTAAGGAGCCCGACCAGTGGGGAGGGGCTGTCAAGCTGATACAGCCTGAGCAGACAAATTGCCCCTCTTGTCCCTCACAGCGACCCTAGAAAGGATCCTAGAAAAGGAATGTATGTTGGTAAATGGACGCTAGAGAGGCCAAGAGACTGACCAAGGACTCAGAGATGCCCACGAGATTCTCAGGTTCTGTTATGTATCCCAGTGGTCTTCAAATTACATTCTCAGAATTTAAGAAAACTGTGGCCCTCTCACATATTGGCATTTAATATCTTCCATTATAAATTTAAATTGTTGCATATTGTAACATATTGCATATTGTAACCCTGGCGTATTGTAAATATTGACTTTTTTATTTAAATTTTTTAAAAAATCTTTATTTTAAGTAGGTTCCATGCCCAACATGGGGCTTGAACTCACAACCCTGGGATCAAGAGTAGCATTCTGTGCTAAGCCAGGCAGGCGCTCTTATAAATATTGACATTTTAAAATAAAAAGAAATCATCTAATATTTTCATCATAAATTTAAAAGGCTAAAAATAATCCTTGGCATATTACAAGTATTGATATTTTTATATTTTAAAATAAAATTATTGTATCACTTTTAAATTAATCTAATGGACTATAAAAACCATAGGGATTTTATATCTATTATCATCCACTTAAAAAAATACAAAAATATGGGGCACCTGGGTGGCTCAGTTGGTTAAGCAACTGCCTTCGGCTCAGGTCATGATCCTGGAGTCCCGGGATCAAGTCCTGCATCCGGCTCCCTGCTCGGCGGGGAGTCTGCTTCTCCCTCTGATCCTCCCCCTCTCATGCTCTCTGTCTCCCATTTTCTCTCTCAGATAAATAAATAAAAAATCTTTAAAAAAAAATACAAAAATATATCCATCTTAAACAGTTGAAAATTTTATCTTCTTTTCTCCTTGAATTCATATTCATAATCTACTTTCTCACATGATTTTTTTACTACCACAATATATTTTATACTTTAATATTTTTTAATCACACATTATATTTCTCTGCAATAAAATTTTGTATATAGATTAAAACATTTTAAAATTTAATATAAGGTTCGAAGCATTAAGATAAAACAAAAGAATTATTAGAATGCAATTGATGAAAGCAATCTAACTGTACTGTAATTCTAATGAATAATTATTAAGTGTAAAAATACATTAATGCATCCATGTATTTATTGCTAGAATGAAATGGGTGATTCCAACATCAGCCAGGACCGAGAACCATTGTTCTGCAGGAGGACCTACAGAGCCAACCTCCAGGTGTTAACAAATGGCCTGCTCAGCTGCAGCTATCCTCTCAAACTTTTATTGTTAAAATGCAGATTCTGACTTGACCCAGCTGGTCTGGGGCCTAAGCTTTTGTGTGCCTAATAAGCTCTCAAATGATGCTGGTATTACAGGTCTGGGGGCTACACTTTGAGTAGCAAAAAGCTGGAGCCGTGGTTCTTAACCTCAGCTGTGCTATGGAATCACCTGGGCAAATTTAATAGCATCCCACCCACCCCCAGCCATTCTCGTGTAATGAGTCTGGACTGTGGCCTGGATGTTGGAATTGTCTAAAATACCCCATAGAGTCCTGGCTCTTACTCCCTACCATGCATCCAGCCACACCTGCTTCCTCTCACTATTTCACATGCTGAGGTCCTTAAAGCAGACGTGGGAGTTACTTCTCCTTGGCTTACTCTTCCAAGAAGTAACTGTTTATCAAAAGCCCAACTGCTTTATCTTAGAGAAACACAGATTAAGTTCTTTTAGTGCTAGAACTAAAAATATTTCAGCGGCTCAATTACGTGGATCGATACAAAATTATCTTCATTTACTCAAAGCAGAAAATCCTAAATCAAAGTGTACTCAATATTCAAACCCAAGCATTCATTTTAACTCTTATTTTCCTTTTTCTTAAAATAAAAATTATTTTGAAACTTTTCAGTGCTTTGTTAATAGGGAAGTAGTGAGAACCTTAGCAGAAATAGCAAAGGTTATTTTTGCTACTGAATAAGAGTTTTTCAAAACCGTGAGTTCATGCACATGTTTTCCATTTGACACTTATGACTGTCACTATCCCCTTCCCCCTTTTTTGTATGAAAACAAAAACATACTCCATCTGCCCAACCTGAATTTTCTGGGTTTTTTCCTAATATGGTAGATATAAATTATTTTCTTCAAATTGCTTTGTTTTTCTGCATTTTCCTATAAAATGTTATAGCAAATAATGATTATCTATTAATTTATGCTTATGTGCTGAAGGTTTTTGAATTTAATATCTCTAATATACTCAATATATTTGCAATGAATTCGAGAAAGTTCTAATACCAATATCACCCAAGGTTCAGTTTCTTTGATAGGATTTGATGACATGAAAGCATATTAAAAAGAAATATTCATGGTATGTAAAATGCTCTATTAACTTTAACTACTTAAACTGAACAGAATGATTTGAGGTAGAATCCATTCCATGTAACAATAGCACCATTATTCAAATTAAGCAGTATTAAATTTTTTTCTGAATTGTGTTACTAGGTTTGGTTAATTGGATATCCATATGGAAAGTAAAATGAAGTCATGAGAAAAATCAGTTCTAGTTGTATTGCAAATCTAACAGTAAGAGTTAAAACAATAAAACTTAGAAGAAAATGTAGGAGAACGTCTTCATGACTTGGATTAGGTAAAAATTTCCAAATAGGGCTAACAATAAAGAAAAGATTGTAAATTGGACTACACCAAAACTGAGAGCTTCTGTTCATCAAAAGACACTAATAAGAAAGAGTAAGCCCATAGAATGGAAGATACAATGCATTTATCCAATAAAGGACCTATATCGAAAATATATAAAGAACTGTAAATCAATAAGAAAAAGACAACTCAAATCAAAAATGGGGAAAATGATTTAAACAAGCACTTAAGGTGCGCAACTTGATTAGGCATCATGATTAAACAAATTAAAAGCAAATGTAATATCACTATATACCCTCAAAGAAAGAAAATATCTAATGTTGGCAAGGATGTAGAGCAACCTAAACTCTCCTACGCTGATGGTGGGAGTGTAACTGATACAAACATCTTGGAAAATTATCTGATAGTATCTACTAATATGGAAAATATGCTTATTTAATGATCTTATATACACAAAAGAGGCATGTACATATATTCACCAAAAAACACCAAAAAAATGTCCATAGCAGCACTTTTCGTAACAGCTAAAAACTGGGAATTACGCAAATGCCAATCAAGAATGGAATGAAAAATAAACTGTGGTCTATTTACATAATGGAATACCATTTAGTTATACTCTTCGATAATAATATTCAGAAAAAATCACAACTATGCACAACAATATAGAAAAATCTCAAACATAATTCCAAGTGAGGGAAGTCAGATACAAAAGAGTAAATGCTGATTTCATTTATATCAAGCTCTTGATTGTTTCCTATCTAGGTGTTGGTTTACATGGATGGGTTCATTTTGGAAAAAACTCAAAGTATTTTAGCCACTTTCCTGGTATCTGCAGAGTTGGAAGTCTAATTGCATTGAAAGTATAAACTTTTCTTTTAAGTGTGTGTCACTTGTTCTTGACCTGAAATTGAGTTAAATTGCAAATAAGAACTGGAAAGCCATTTTAGGATGTGAGTTTATAAAATCAAATACATTTTTTAAAGTTGATAAAATTTTTAAATCTAAAAAGCTTAACCTTAATCTTGGTTTTCTCACATCCAGGAGTCTTAGCTATGAGTTGGCAATTTCCCACCCACAGGAGCAAAATAATTAAGCCACTGTTCATTTCTGCTAAGGTATTCAAACCATTGATCATCTCCATTCTACATGCTTTCCTAAACCTTCCCCTAAAATAAGTAAAACTAAGTTTGAACCCTCATTACCTATCACTAAAGTTTCTGGAGCTTTCTGAAAGGCAAGAGGGTCATTTGAACCCCTAGCCTCTCCTCCATGTTCCCACAGAGATACTGCAGGAGTTGAGGGTTTGACCCTGACTGAGGTGGTAGAGGACCCTGGGCACTGGGAGAGGGGGGGAGTGTCCAAAGAAAAGCAAAATGCATGATTAAATTAGTAATTCCGATTTTAAAGGGATAATTTTTTAAAAACCCATTTGGAACTTCATCAACATTTTTAGCCATTCCTCAGTGTGTGTTTCTCCCTCTCAACCTAGAAGGAGAGGATCGGAGCCAACTTTTAATATGGTCTAACAAGATGTCCACTTCTGTCTATGTCTCTGGTGCTGTTAAGGTGCTTTTAAGTGGCTTTGATTAAAAAAGAAGCCCTGGCTATCTCAACTCCGGGCCCGCCACCTCGCAGCACCCTTTCCCTGCTGCATACCCAGGATAATCATAGAAATTCACTCTCCGACTACAGTTCCTTTAAAAATTATTATATCTGATTTACATAAAGAACTTGGTAGTTCAGAAATCCTATCAGATTATAATATGTTTCATCTTAGAGCATAGAACTCTGTTGAATCTTGCAATTTGCTTTAAGAGCAAACCAAATACATTACAAAATGTAGGTAGCTAAAATTTTTCCTATCCAACCAAATTCACATAGACTTTGGTTTAGAGGCTTGGAGCAAGTAACCATGTGTTTCACGATTTCAAAAATAACTAAATTGTTTGCAGGTCTGTCAGAAATTGTACACAAACACAAAGAAAAATAGCCCCTCCTAATTTCAAAGCATAATTGAATCTAAATGAAGCAATTCAATTATGTATATCAGAATTATTATTTCTAACGATTTATATTATTTTGGGTGCCTTTAGAACACTTTTTTTTTTACTCAAGTATCTTAATTAATCTACATATATCACATCTTCTATCTGAAAAAATGAAATTTGACACATGCACATTTTCAAAAGAAAAATCATTTTTTAAAAAGTTTTTTAAAGAAACCATTCCTGATAGTGCTGGTTTTCTGCATATTATTTAGTCACACTGTCACTTTTATATATTGATCATACCTCCTATTTCATTGCATGGGAATATTCTTTCACCCCACAGTATTCCAGAAGCTAATTGAGATTGGATCTTGGTGACAGAAATCACAGTATTAAATAAAGAATTTCCTGCTTGCTTTTCAAAACCCGAGCAATTCTCTGTGCCTCAAGTGGTTTTAGTCTAACGAAAATTAGGAGAATTTTTCTAACTTCGCAGTCAGTGTTTCATTGTTATGTTTCAATGCCATGATACCGGACACTCCAACTCTCTTTTCTGTGAGGAGTGTCTCCAGGAACTTCTTCCACTTCCCTCACATTTTACAAAGGACAGTAGAGTGAAGCGGGAAGTGAGTACTCCACCACACCAGCGCTCCCCACACACGCACCTTTACCATTCATTGCCCTTTTCCAGTCCTGTGGTTAACTTTTCATATTCTTTGTGTAACCACAAAGCAGCAAACACTAACCTACAGATGAAAGGGTGCCAAAGGTGTGTAATGTCACCACCCGTTAACAGACCCAATCCCAACAGTCTGTGTTGTACAGCAGTCCATGCCAGTTCTGAAAATGTCCACTAGAGGGTACACTATTTCTTTCTAATTTTTTGAGGATGACTCACAAATTAATGATTAATTAGAGGTACTCTATTGCAACTCTCCAAATCCACCCAAATGTTCACCTAAACTAAGCACTCAATATCAGGGATCTCAAAAACAAAACAAAACAGGGGCGCCTGGGTGGCTCAGTCCATTAAGCGTCTGCCTTCAGCTCAGGTCATGATCCCAGGTTCCTGGGATCGAGCCCCACATCGGGCTCCCTGCTCTCTCCCTCTCTCCCCCCTCTCTCTCACTGTCTCTCTCTGTGTGTCAAATAAATAAATAAAATCTTTAACAAACAAAACAGAAAAGTCATGTTTAATGGGTCAAGTGACCTACTTTGCTAAAGTAGCAAGAACTACCTACTTTAGCCTAATGGCAAGGTAATTTCTTAATCTAAGAATTCTCAACCTCAGGATGAACGTAAGGGGCACTGTATGCTCCATGATCTGTCTGTGCTACCTACCTACACACACACACACACACACACACACACACACACAGTCCTCACGTCCATCAAGGTTCTTGAGGGAAAGATGAAGGAGCAGAGATGAATCTCAGGTCCGTAACCAAGACAGGATCGATGCAAGTGCAACAGCCCTGTTTGGCCACAGAGCTCAGCCCTTTCTACAGTAGTCCTTGTCTCTCTGCTGCTGTGTGTCAGAGCAGGGCAATTGTTTCATGAGTTTGCTAACTCAAAAGCAGGCTTACTTGTCAACGATGAGTCAGTAAGGTAAGCTCTTAACTGTGTGTCCTTTGATTCAGACAGACGACATAGTGACCAGGAGTCAGGCATTAACACTGGGAGATCCATGAGCCTAATACTCCATGTGACCTGCCATCAGAAGATCTGGGCAGGGCAAACTTCTAATCTGGACAGCTGAGCTTATTGATTTATTAAGGAAATACAAATGGGCTTTTTTCTCAATAGCAATTATAATGTAATACTCACAATATCATTTATTCGATGTATTTTCTTTAACTGCAATTCATGTGTTGAATGCAGTTGTCTTTCCATAAACTGTGAGCACACTCCATGTCATCTGGTTTTTTTAAGATTATTATATTTAGTTTCCTGTACAAACTTAACCTGTTTAACTTTATGACAGTAATTGACTTTTGTTGGTCGACGCTTGTTTGCTTCTATAGAGCTAGTCAATTTTCTTCTCCTGATACTACCCCAGAAATCTCTAAAGCTCTCATTGCTCCCTATCAACCAAGATGTTCCACACCTCCATTGTATTTCTTGCCCTAAGTTTAGCAGCAGCTACCCTCAACAGAGACCTAGTTCATTTTGGACAAAGATGGTACAAGGTCCTGAAATCTGGCTCCTAGTCTTCATTCTACATTATTCATATTACCCTTTATATTGTTCATACCACCATAAACTGTCTGATATTAGAAGCTGTGGAAGTGATTTTAGGAACACAGGGGTAGACTTTCAAAGTCAGTTCTTCAACTATATATGTGAACTAACTAGTATTCACCAGGATTGTTATAACAGTGGGTATTTACTGCAACGGCATATTGATCTCCAGTGTGGGTCCTCTCCTGGTGGTGGTGGAGTCAGTTAAAATATAAGAACTGGTTCTGTAATACGGTAGAAACCTATAATGTGTCCAAACCTACACATAACCAAATACAAGTCCATTTCTGGTTGATTTTTCCTGATTATCAAGTATAGAAAATTTTACTAACACTCTCTGCCCCAGTTAACAAAGAAGGAATACAATAAAAATGAAGTCCATTTAATTCATTCTTCTTACTAATACTGCTGTATGGGATGTAATATCTATTATGTACTGGTCACCAATGTGTAGAGGAGTCCCGGACTTCCTTTGACTTTCCCCCTTGTCCCAAATAGAACATTCTCTTGCAGCTTTCTTAATTTTTTCTGCCTATTACATATCAATTGTGAATGTAGTTGTTAAATTATTTCATCCATAGGTTACAGACAAACTCTTGATAAAGAATATCTTTTTAAAATTAAACTTTTGAGTCAATTTCTGTTACTTCATACCAAAGGGTCTTAATTTTTAAAGGTGGTCTCAAGTCATTGGCTATTCTGAAGTAGAACATCCTTAGCATTTTAATTTTAAAAAGGTCACAATTAGAAAAGCTGCTATTTTCTGACAAAAGTCTACAGGAGTCAGAATTCATTGGCACATTTTCAGCAGAGTAAATTGAAAACTTTAATCAGGGACTGAAATTCTGACCATTCCCAAAAAGTAGAAAAGTCAAAGGTGAGAAGACACTCACTTCAGCTGCGTTCTTCATACATCTCTTCACTGAATTAGTAATGATGGGAGAAGATATTACACTCATAAAAGTTTTTTTACAGACATTACTTAAAATTATATCTCTATCTAGATCTTCTGAGGGATCCTGCCTAGGGTGAATATTGACTTCAGGATATGTAAAATCTTCTGAGAGGTTTTGTCTTTGGGATTCTCAGCCCAGGCAACTCATCAACCAAGCAACAGCCCTTAGGATAAATTAACTCACCCTGTTAGGCTTATGAAACTGTGGTTCATGCCCATGAAGTGTCTGCTCCTGAGACCCCCATCTGGAACAAAGTTCTGTAAGGCAGAGGTCTTACTACAGATACCTGCAGAGGCCAGCAAACAATATAAATGAGTGGATCTGACCACTGAAAGACAGTAGGGTGAGGTAAGCTGTGGGGATTGGTCCACATCTACCCTCCTAGCTCCCACCAAGCCAGATCTTAGGTTGTCAAATCTTCCTGTTTCTCAAGAGAAACTGGTTTACTTGTAAGTTTGTTTATTGTAGAGAAGTCAGATGAGCAGAATGGGATGATCATGCCATCAGCTCCAAACACATTATCTTCATTTGTTCTTTATTTTATTTTATGGAGTTTTATTCCCTTCATCTTATATAATCCAATTTCCTACTCCCTCCATAGACTCCCAACCTCAAGAATTTAATATTTGTACTTTCAAACCACCTTCATTATTTGTATTTATACATGTATGCGTGATAATGTCTTTAAAATATGGACATTACTGTTTCTGTATGTTTAATTGACATAAATAGTGTAGGACTATAAACATTATATTTTAAAGATCTGTCCACGTGGCGAAATGTCCACTTAGTTCATTCCTTGTGACTGCTCTATAGTCTACATTTAACCTAATTATTCCTTGGTTCTTTGCTATCACAAGTAATGCTGTGATAAACATTCTCCTAAATACCTCCTGTTACACCCTTGTGAGAATTTCCCTCATGTTTATGGTCGATATGGTAATTACTTAATTCCAGTAAGTATTGCTTTATTGCCTTCCAAAGTGACCATAGCAGTCTATGCTCCCACCAGCATTTGATATCCAACTTCGTAAATTTTTGCTCTTCTATAAACAGTATCTCAGACTTTTAATTTGTATTTCATTGATAATTGTGAGGTTGAATATCTCATTTCTGTATATTTTTAATCATTGGGTAGCGCTTAATAAGAACATTTGCAATGCTTCTATTGTTTCTTTTTCTTACTTATTAATAGGAATTTATCCTGTTATTCTAGATATTCATTCTTTCTTGGTCCTAAATACTCTATAGCTCTTCTCCCAGACTATCATTTATCCCTAAATTTTGTCTGTGATCTCCTTGACTGTCCTGCATTAAGCACTGGCTAGAAAGCCGAAGTGAACACCTTCGCCGACGCTATTGCAGCTGGGAGTGGCCAGGTAACCACAAATTTTGATAGAATAAATTACATTCACTTTTTCCTTCACAGTTTATGTCTCGAAGGATTTATTTTAAAATTTTTCCATATCCCAAATCACAAAGAAACCTCCTTGCATTTTCTTCCACTAGCTTTATAGTTTTACCTTTCACATTTAATTTCTCAGTCTATTTATTGAAACAACTTAATTTTTTGACCTATTCTATATTCTACTTATTCTACATTCTATCCAATTTTCCCAACACTATTTATTAAATAATTCCTCTGTTTTTCAAAGATCAAATACCAAGTTTATTGATGTGTGTATCTCTTGTAATTTCTGTTGTTTTGAATAATGTCTTAATATCAGGCAAGATTTTTTGTTCCCTTACTGCTCCTCATTTTCTAAAATAACATAGTTATTTATAGGCCTTTATGCATCTACTTAAATTTGGGAATCAGCTTGTGGAGATGCACACTCAAAATAAATTCCCTGGATTTTAATTCAGTAGCCCTGAATATGTAAAATATTAAATTGCCCCATCCATGAACATCATTTAGCTCTAAAATTTCTCAGGTTTATTTTATATGCTTTACTCATAAAGGCATGATGCATTTAAGTTAATTCCCAGATGCATCATAGATTTTATTACTGCAAGTATTGGGATTAATATTCAAAAGCATTCAAAACCACTTCTTCTCTTGTCTTTACTATAAAGACTAGAAGCTAAAAATACTTATTCTTCAGACCAGTGCAATAATGAGGCTCTACCCAGTTCTGACCAAAGAGAGAAAATCCCTGTGAAGGGGCTTTCTTTTCCACCCCACTTTCTTCAAAAGCAAAGTCTGATAAGAAGACACCACAATGATATCCACCCAAGACATCAAAGTCCTTTTATTAGTAATCTTTATAATTTTATTTAATATATTTGAGCTAGGTGATAATACTCAGCAAACTCCTAACACTGAGATTTCTTCAAAACAGTTTCTTCAACAAAAGAAATCTCAAGGGAAAGAGGTAGAGGGGGAACTTTAGAGATGTATCAACCAATAGTGTTGATTGGATCTTATTTGGATCACAATTCAAACTTAGAGACTGAAAAAAAAATGGACGAAAATTAAGAAAATATGAATATTGGCTATTTGATATCATTACGGAATTTTTTAGGTGTGATCATCGTATTGTAGTTATTTTTATGGGTTCTTACATTTTAGAGATTATACAGTGAAATATATATGAAATGACAGTGTCTCATTCAAAATAAGCTTGAGACCACCTGCTCATAGTAATTGAGCTTGGCTGATAGTTCGGTTCGTTATATGCTCTCTTATGTGTATGTTTGAAATTTTACATAATAAGAAGTTTCTTTAAAAAAGAGAATGCTAATTTTTATGTTATTAGTATTTTTTGAGTTACCTCTATTATTTCAAGGGTCATTTTTTTGTTTGATAATCATGGTTCTTCTTTTCCAATATGTCAATCCTCTTCGAAACTCTTTGGTGACCTTTGGTTGTCTGCTCATATTATTAATTAACAACTAAACTAATAACTATACGTATCTGACATAAATTTCCTTTGCTGTTGGTGGATCTGTTTATCCCAAATTCTTCTTTAATTAGGGCTAAAGAGTCAGTATAAATGGATAAAGTGGCTGGTGGATAAAGAAGGCTGGTTGTAGCCAGCCTTCAAATAAAAATGAGACTAAACCAAGGAGCATTCACTTTAGTGTATTGCTCCCCTGGAAAGAAATGTCATCCTTTAACTCCACCCCACTCCCATAGTTCCGTCATGGATGTCTGGAATCACCATGAGATTTACTCTCTCCTGTCTGGCCCAAAGCCTGCTGCAGGAGCCCCAGTCATGCACTCTCTTCAAGAAGCAACTGTTGAGTTTTAACCAGGGATAGCAGATGACTGAAGTTTGCAGCCATCATGTGAATACATCTTTAATTAAGTACTCTAATTTATGCCCCAGTCCCACTCCTACTTTTTGTATTGGCTTTCTCTAAACTTGGAGCATCTCTGAAGCTCTGGATTCCCAGCTCCACTGCACATTTTTCTTGTTTCTGGGCTGAGGCCTTTTCTGTTGTGCTTTGTTTGTCAAAAAGAGCCCAGATGCTTTTCTAAATTCCGGAAATCCATATAACATATATTTCCAACTCCCCGTTATCAAAATTCTTAACAAATTCAACTTCTTGATACTTATTTCTCATCATTGCAAGAGAAGGTAACATGTGCTCTGGGCCCATGAACTTGAACCAGAAGCCTTTGTACCTTGAACCAGAAGCCTTGAAGTCTTGAACCGGAAACATCAAGAAGCTAGGCTTGGGTGGAAGGTGAGACTCCTTTGATGTCATAGAGGTACACTTATGGTGGGGAAGGGAGGAGGAAGGAATGAGGAGGAGGGTATAATTGCCAATAATGAAGTGAGAACCAAAAAGAAGGAATCTCATAATTTTCAGCACAGAGCGGAGTGATCAGCTAGCAGCCAACCATTAACCAATCATTTCTCATCATTACAAAGATCTCTATTTTTAAAATCAGGTCCCTTTTTTAACACCAAAGTATTGTTCTCCAACTTCATTGATCGCGCTTAGCACCACAAATCAATAACTCTCTTTCTGTAACATTCAAGGCCAGAAACTATACAAGGCCAGAAAAACTTGGGAAAATAAGTAGTTTGCACTGAGGGTGTTACAAGAAGAGCCCTATTGATCCAGGAAAGATAAAGTCCCCTCATGCAAAACATTAATGTCTCTGAAAAGAGAGTGTCGGGCAGGAAGGAAGTTGGAGGTGTTTCCTGTATAGATTCTATAAGAAAAAATAGATGATTGTGTTAGGAAATCTGACTTTGGTCGAAATGAAAGAAACCCCAAATCGAACTGGCTTAGACAAAAAGTTGGAGTTTAGAGAAAAGACATATAGTGTCTCATGGCAGAACCCAGGGCTGAGCAAAGCCAGGATAGGCATTTGTGAAACTGAATTAACCTAAGTCCACTGCTTGGTGAGTCACAGATAGAAACCACACCAGGTGAGCTGTCACCAAAGGAAACTTTATTGGCAGCAAACAAGGAAATCAGGAGGAGTAACTTCCAAAGCTGTGACTCCCAAAGCAAGGGTGACTGGGCTCCTTTTATTTAGGGTTGGGATGAATATTTCAATGGGGAGTCCTGTGATCACACGTAGAGGCAGGCGTGAGGTGGCGCGTGCACCTTAAGGAAACGTGCCCACACATACACTGTCTGTTACATAAATGAGGCTTGAGCTCCTCCTTAGGTGCAGATTTTAGGTTGACAGTGAAGTAAAGGTCACTGTTGGTCCCTCCTTGGGTCACTCCATGGCCCACCTGCGCAGCCAGGAGAGTCGGGGGTTGAGCTCCATCTGGTCTGGGTGCTGTGGGCCGTCAGAGCTCTTCATCCAAGCAGTCATGATTGCTTGAGGGCTAGTTCCAGTTTTCATTCTAGATGCTACACCCGGAGGGTCTTTTGCTGAGTTAAGAGATAAGCTGGAGAGAAGAGCTTAAGAAAAAATGTGGGCCAAAGGCCAGTGGGGACAAGCAGATGAACGGTAAAGGTCAGATCTTGGGGTCTAGGTGGTGACATTTGGGCCCCAGGACCTTGAAGAGCCTGGGACTGGAAACCAGCAGCCTTACTGCCTCCCACCTCAGGCTCCCACTAAAAGCTGACTTGTTTTCTCTCTTGATGCTGGCCAGTCTTTTCCACATGATGGAAATCATAGATGCTCTCTGTTCCAAGCTTTACTATTTGCAGATTGAATCGACACCAAAGAAAGCATGCTCTGTCTCCAAAGGCTGGATCAGCAGTGTGGCCTGCCTTTTTTTAAAATCTCATTAACTCTGAGAGTGTTGCCTCTTCTCCCCAAACATTTCAACGTATGAAATCATATTCTCTCCAGGTAATGAGTTTTATCTTCTCTTTTCAGTACTTAGCTTTATTACTAGCTTATACATCAATGCTTCACTGATGGATGTTTAACAACTGATTTTCAAAAAAAAAAAGAAAGAAAAAAAGATAAATATTGTAATATTTACCAGCTTACCAGTATAAATACTTTCACCATGGCCCAGTTAAAGCTACCAACATGACGTCACTGAACCCAGAGATGCGCACGATCTGCTCTCTAGAGCCCTCACAAACAGCACTTAGCACAGTGCTGCTTATGATTTATTTATGTGACCTCTATTTAGATAACAATGTAAAATAGCAGTGATTGCAGTCAGCAGACTTCTCTTGTTCCTGATTCTTTAGAACCCAGGGGTAAATAGCTTGCATCCCTAGTGCTACATTTAATTAAATATTAGTGGGCCCTTATGTCTAGACTTAGAGGGAGGGTCGCCATCAGTTAGAGATGTGGCCAATGACTAGGGAGGAGGCCATGGCCATGCCTCATGGCTGTCAGTTTAGACTACAGTCTCTGAACCCAACTATTCGGATCCAGAGCCTATGTTTACCCTCTTTGGCTATATACCACTTATGGAGAATGGCAATTTAATAATTAGGCTACTTATTTAGACTCCTTTTGCCCCAGTTTCCTAATTATTAAAATAGGGGTGTTAGAATACACACCCCATGTGACTTCTGTGAGGATTAAATGAAATAATTCATGCCTGGCACACAATAAATGTGCAATAAATGTTTTGACATCGTTTTCATCATTTGTCTTTTTCTCTTTAATGCTATGTTCACCAGAGTATTGTTTAATATGGTCCGCATGACATTTTTCAATCATCTTTCTTGTCCTTGTTTTCTAAGTTCTTTTTGAAAAATAAAGAATAGCTCTTGAATTTTGTCACTTGCCGTTTCAGTGCCTATTGTTCGGTTTTTCTTATGGACCAAAGAAAGAACTTTCTGCTAATCGGCATAAGCCAATAAATATCACCTTCATCTGTCTACCTCAGGTCCCCTTTCTCCACAAGGCCTGGCCCGCTTGCAGCCCAGCACACTCCCTCATGTGAGGCCCACTACCCTCAGCAGCTCTCGCCTGGCCACTTGCCCACTAGCTCCTTGACGGCCCCTGCCTCTCGCCCTCCACAGAAGCCCCCTTGCCATCAACACAAAACACCACCTTGATCAAAGCTTGTTGCCTCAATTTACGATTAAGGAAAAAATTTAAGAAAACAAAAACTCAAGCCCTTGGAATATTTTGAAGGGGGAGCAGTACTATTTGAAACTACAATTGGCTGAAGAATCTTCTCCTTCCCCCCTAAAAAGGAGAGACAAAGAGACCTAATTTACTCAGCATAAAATGTAAGAATTTGAGTTTTCTGCAAGTTGAGTTTTCTGAATTTCCTGGAAGCAGCCCAGGAAGGCAGGCAGGAGGACAGGCTCTCTGTCTGTACAGGCAGCCAGGCAGCTACGGCAGGAGCAATGCCCACAGCCTGGGGACCATGACCTCGAATCGAGGTCAGCTAGAATGGCTAGGAAGGTTTAACAAAACCTGAATATCTAATATCCAGGATTTGGCTGTAGGATTCTTCCTCCTAAAAACAGAAAACCTGCTACACTCACAGCATTATGTTCAGAGTACCATAGAGACAGAAGTGCACATGCTCAGTAGGGTTTCAGCGTTGCCTTCTCCTGGTTGATCAGGACGGAACAGACACACTGGCTCCCAGCAAGAGGAACCAACGCTAGAGCAAAGGAGCCATCACTAACCAGAAAAACGCAGCATCTGGGAACGTTCCCACACAGTGGAGCTGAGGGCTGACAGAAATTCTGGCTTATGGAGAAGACCCAGTGTCCTGGAGGATTCTGTGAGCAGAGACCCAGCAGAGCCCTGGAGTCCATTCCTCTCTTCTGCCTCTCAGCAAAGGCAAAGATGAGGCAGGCGCCCCGAGGACACAGGTCATGTGGGTGAATATTTTGGGGTCATCAAGTATGACAATGATCTTATTTAGATCATTGGAGCGGAAAAGGAGGGAGATAGAGGTGATAACAGAGAGTCACATCACTAAGAACACTGAAGTCAATGACACGTTTTCAGACTTCCTCCTACAAGAATACTCTGCCATTTGATGAGAAATACCACCTTTCTAAATTTGTCCACATTAGTGTCTTGGTTACTCAGTAGGGAAATTCCATCTCTTTCTGTTATCCCAACTACTCCATGGTGCATTGAAAGCAAAACTGTGCTGGCATGAGAGAATATGGGTGTTTGTGAAAAATCTAAACAGATGGGACGAGTCACTATATTTTTGAGACTCTGTTGTACTTTGTGAAGCTCAGACTTCACTGGTCCATCATCTCTACCATCTTCATCAAAACAAAACAAAGAACATGAGCTCAAATGGACCGCCAATCATTATAAGAAGCACAAGTAAATTTGTTTTAAAAATATATGGCAATCATCGGGGAGGGTTTATGTAGTTAGTCTTCCTCAATTTGTAACATTAAGGAGATACCACTTATTTTGAACTTAAAAAGTCTTAACGATAAGCATCTGTGCCCTTGAGTGGAATAAATGGCAAAATCTACTTCTGATTTCCTTTTTTTAAGTATTTTATTATTATTTTGTTAAGTAGGCTCCACACCCAACTTGGGGCATGAGCTCATGACCCTAAGATCAAGAGTCACATGCTCTACCAACTGAGCCAGCCAGGCACACCTCTATTTGTGATTTCTGAAACCTGTATTTAGTTTTTTTCTCAAGAACAATTGGACTTATCAAGTGCTACATCTGAAGAAGAAAAAATTCTCAGTTTCATGCACAATAAAATGTATGAATAAGTAAATAAATTGCTTTAGTAATAACAGTAAAGATCTTCCAGAACTGCTTGTAGTAATTGGCTTTCCAGGACTCTGGTCCATTTTAATCAGTGGAAAGAAAGATCTCAGTTTTATTCTTTTGGTTCATCATCTTGATTAAATCTTGGCTGACAGAAACAGTGGGTAGACACAACCTTTAAAATGATCTGTATAGATTAGTTCAAAATTCCTCTTCTCAGGCTGTCTGGAGTATCTGTATCTGAGCCTGGACTAACTATTAACAAGCCACAGGTCCCCACCTCTTCTGCCTTCTTTTGAGGACCCTCCACTCAGACCAAGTTTTAAAATCATCAACATCTTTGGGGTGCCTGAGTGGCTCAGTCAGTTGGGCGTCTGCCTTTGGCTCAGGTCATGATCCCAGGGTCCTGGGATCAAGCCCCACATCAGGCTCCCTGCTCAGCAGGGAGCCTGCTTCTCTCTATCCCACTCCCCCTGCTTGTGTTCCCTCTCTCTCTGTGTCTCTCTCTGTCAAATAAATAAAATCTTTAAAATAAATAAATAAATAAATAAATAAATAAATAAATAAATAATAAAATCAATCAAAATCTTTTATGGTAGTTGCCAGAAGGGAGGCAGGTGGGGAATGGGTGAAATAGGTGATGGGGATGAAGAGTACACTCATCATGATGAGCATTGAGTAACATATAAAATTGTTGAATCACCTGAAACTAATATAACTCTGTGTGTTAATTACTCTTAATAAAAATTTTTAAAAATAAAGGTATCGACATCTTTTATGATAACCTGCACCCTGTTATGCTTACAAGCTTAGCTCAGGATCCCAGCACTGTCCCTCACTGGGCTTCCTCCTTTGGCCACAATTTGGATTTTCTAAGCCTGGTAAAGTGAAGCATCTGCATCTTTTTTCTCTAAGAATCTATTACCGGCTTCCTGCCTTTTTTTTTTTTTTTTTAAGATTTATTTATTTATTTTGGGTTGGGGGAGGAGCAGAGAGAGAGGGAGAGAGAGAATTCTCAAGCAGACTATCCACGGAGCACAGAGCTTCCCACAAGGTGTGGGGCTCCATCTCACCACCTTGAGATCATGACCTGAGCCTAAAGTAAGAGTTGGCAACCAACCACCCAGGTGACCCTGCTTTGTTTATTATAGCCAACAACCTGTACTTGAAAAATAAAATTATTTCTTCCTTGAAAGATGCAGAGCATGAGGTCAGTCTGTTTTCACTGATATTTTGTGGTCATCAGACATTCCGGCAGTTCTTCAATGGCAGTTGTGGGGTCATGCATATTGACTAAAGATTTCCTGGAAAAACTTAAAGAAATGTTAACACTTAGAAGCCTGATGGAGAACTGTTCTCACAAAATTAAGTCGATCCGCACAGCACAGGAACTCATTATCTGAGTCCTGGGAAAAGACCATTTAAATAAATCTCCTTAAATATCCGCAAGTGAAAAAAAAACAAGGTCCAAAACAATGTACATACTAAATGAACATTTAGGTAAAACATGTACATACACACAGAATCCCTCTGGAGGAATCCCCAAGCAAAGTGAGTTGTTTTGGAGAAGAATGAGGTAAATGGGGCAAAGAGTGCCATGACACAGTTCCACTAGGTGCCTTTTTGAATATTACACCGCATGCGTTTATGTCTTTTTTTGAAATCTACCAAGTATCAGAATGTGAAAAATACCTCTGATGGATGTAAATCTGGAATCACTGGTGCCCTGAAAACAAGCCACACCTTAGTGACTGTGGCAGGCTCCGCACATGCCCCACGTGGGCTCAGGAGTGGTCATAGTGGCTGGGGCTAGGGCTCAGGAGGTGAGGAAAGACCTGCTTGCTCTCTTAAGCACTAACAAAATGACTGGTAAAAAAGCACCTGCCTGTTTTTAGGTTGGAAATCTTGATACAGAAAGCACAGGGACTCTGAAATGCAGGCAAATAAATCTTGGACCAGGATAACTGGAGCTACTTGAAGGGAAACTCGCAAAGCTGAGTCAAAAGGGAGAATGGTTGATGTGGATTGAATATTTGATATGAATGAATCATTAATTTTTTATGTGTGATAATCATATCATAGTTACAATCAATCATAATTACAGTTTCTTAAGTGTTTTTCATTTAGAGATATTTATTGAACACTTATGGATGAAATGATAAGTGAGATTTGCTCTTAAATAATCCAGTGCAGAGGATTGACATTTGTTGAGAATTGAAACCCAGTGTGGATCCATTATACTAGTCTCTGTTTCTGTACATGTTTGGAATTGTCTATCAAGTGAGAAAGCTGAGGCACACTTTGCACATTGTCTTTTAGGGTAGACAGTGAGCCTACAGAATCCTGGAAGACCCACCGAAGTTCTAACGGCCAGAGCCAGGAAAGACGATACAAAATAAAGGGAGCATTTGGGGCTGCTCTGTGGGTCTCCAGAAAGGCGTGTGGGGAAGGGAGTCATCTAGAAAACACCCAAGAATCAACCCCAGTCCACAGCAATGTTGGCATGCCAGAAAATGGACTGGGAATAAGTCCAGCTGCAAAGAGAACACAAACCATAACAGGGGCTTAAAACAAAAGGCTGTTTATGTTTGCATCACATCGATGAAGTCGGAGGGGCGTGGTCCAAGGCCGGCAGAGTGTCCCTGCACCTTCCGGGCTCCAGGCCTCTCAGACCCTGAAGCGGCCCCTTGTCCTTATGGTCCATCAGGCAGAGCAGCATCTGCATTTGAAGCAACAGGATGGAGGAAAAGACCGAAAAGTGGACCGAGAGAGCCTGCTGGTTCTTAGGGAAGGTTTTTAGAAGCTTGTCACAGTGAAGTCTGAAACCAGGCTGCATGTGGCGCATATATACACATCTCGGCAGAATCTGCCACATGTGAAAAACAAAACAACAGCTTTTGCCAAACTCTAAGCTGATATTTATAGGTTGTCCAAAGACAGTCACCTCTTTAGAAGCAGATGATACCCTTTTTCCTGGATACTTTTTACAGGAAAAAAAAAGGGGGGGGGGGGGACACAGCAAGGCTTTCACAAAAGCCTTTTTTTACACAGGGTTCTAAAACCAAATATTAAGAACACAGACTGAGGCCATTACAGTGAGCAGTCATTTTTATATACTTTTGGGTATTATCAGGGTATCAGAATTGATAGCGGAGGGGCGCCTGGGTGGCTCAGTCAGTTAAGCGGCTGCCTTCAGCTCAGGTCATGATCTCAGGGTCCTGGGATCGAGCCCTGCATCGGGCTCCCTGCTCTGAAGGAAGCCTGCTTCTCCCTCTCCCACTCCTCCTGCTTGCGTTCCTTCTCTTGCTATCTCTCTCTGTCAAATAAATAAATAAAAATGTTTAAAAAAAAGAACTGATGGCAGAAATCTTGTGATAAATGTGGGTGGGGAGTGGTGGAGGGTAGTAGGCAAGAATGTCCATAGGTTGTGTGAGTTTTGTTAATACACTAATCTAATCCCAGCTAAGACCACCCAACCTCCCTCTCTCCTCCCTCTCTTTTCCTTCATTGCTATAGAGTTTTTTTGTTGTCTGTTTCAATGCAGGAGTTAAAATTATAATTAAATTTAAATTTAAAAGGAAATCATTTTAAACTAATTAATAAATTATATTGTAATTGGTTGGATGATTAATTTTATGCAGGGATTAAAATCAAAATGCACTGTGTCCTCTAGTCCACTGGCTTTAAAGTGTGGTCCCCACCAATATCACTTGGGAACTTACTACAGATGCAAATTCTTGGGTGCCACCCAGATCTTCTGAATTCATCCAAGGGATTCTGATGCACAATAAAGTTTCTTTTTTAAAGATTTATTTCTTGCAGAGAGAGAGAGAGCACAAGCCTGTGTTCACACAGACATGAATGGAAGTGGGGGCGGGATGAGGGGGTGTGCAGGGGGACAGGGAGACAAGCAGACTCCAGACTCCCCACTGAGCCGGGAGCCTGACACAGGGCTTGATCCCAGGACCCTGAGATCATGACCTAAGCCCAAATCAAGAGTCAGAGACTTCACTGACTGAGCCACACAGGCACCCCATGATGCACAATAAAGTTTTGGAACTGAAACTCTAGTCCAGCTATTCTCCACTCTGGCTCCACATTGCAATCACTGAGAAAACTTGAAAAAGTACCGCTGTCTGGGTCCCATCCCCAGAGACTCTGATTTGATTGGTTTGGGATGTGGTTTTGGGCATGGGAATTTTTGAAAGCTCCCCATGTGACTATAAGAAGATGAGACTGAGAACCATTGCTCCAGCCTGCTTAGGTCATCTGGGCCTTTATAGCCAAATAAAGCCACTCAAAGCAACTACATTCTAGGAGTTGTGGGGGATTAATCTCTCTCTCCCAAATAAAGATGCCGAGAGTAGTAAGGTTTTCTCTCTCCCCTCATATGCTCCCTTTGAGCCAGGTCAGGAGGACAGAGTTGCCCAGACTCTGTTAGCCCTGGTGGGAGTCCCACCAGATTTCATCTTCCTTCTACTGTGGCTTTTCTAGTTCTCCCTCCCCACATAGCCTGGAGTTCAGGTCAGTTATATCAAATAAGTCAGATTGGGAGAGGTACTTAATGGGTTTAGTCCAAGAATTTGGTGGTGGAGAGAAGATTGTGTACAGATATTGGGGTGGCAGGGGCAGATGTGAATGAGAGCAGGGGTTGTGATGCCAGTGAATTTTCTGTAGGGAGTCACTTTATTAAGGATGGGTTGAAGCCTGGGAAGCTGAAATTTGTGGAGGACTGTTGGAGGGGAGGTGGGAAGGGTGCAAATAATTAGTATTATCCTATGATGCTAATTCGGATTTAGAATTCTAATGTAGTCCCATACTGCTATTACTTTTTGAGGCAACCAGAGTTCTGTTCCCCAAACTGACTCCACCTCTATCACCAAGACCATTAAAACCTTTCTGCATACATCCATATCCACACTAGTTTTCAAGACTGGCAGGGAGGTGCGGGTGGAGGAGCAGTTAGCTAGGGAGTGGGAAGACGGAAGGAAGTAACTTACGCAGACCGGTGAGGGGCATGATGCTTTCTTCTATCAACCCTACGTAATAGCAAACAATCATTTTATTACTAAGACTAGTTAAAATGCAGTACCTCTTCCTAAATATGCCTATACTTATTCATCAAGTGTTTTATTTTATTTTAAAGATTTATTTGTTTATTTGAGAGAGAGAGAGAGAGAGAGAGAGAGCACACAGGAGGGGCAGAGAGAGAAGGAAAGAAGCAGACTCCCTGCTGAGTGGGAAGCCCAACACGAGGCTGGATCCCAGAACCCTGAGATCATGACCAGAGCTGAAACCAAGAGTCCAATGCTTAACCAACTGAGACACCCAGGTGCCCCTATTCACAAAGGATTTTAAAAACAAGGATTACAAAGATGTTTCAGACATGATAGTGAGTATGTTAAATAAATAGCCAATCTCACACTTAACCAACAATAATAGGTGATGCCACAAATTGGCAATAAATAGCAAATTCTAGGGCGCCTGGGTGGCTCAGTCAGTTAAGCGTCTGCCTTCGGCTCAGGTCATGATCCCAGGTCCTTGGGATAGAGACCAGCATCAGGCTCTCTGCTCAGCGAGAGTCTGCTTCTCCCTCTCCCTCTGCCCCTCCCCCCACTCCACTCATGCTTGAGCTCTGTCTCTCTCTCTCTCTCTCTGAAATAAACAAATAAAATCTTAAAAAAATAATAGCACATTCTATAAGCAAGACCCAGAGCTAAACAGTCAGTGTGAGTGATCGCCTTTAATCCTCACAACAATCCTAAAGGTCGGGCTTCTGTGTTTTTAACTTATTTTTTCATTGTAGTTGACAAACGGTGTTAGATTCATTTCAGGCATGGAGAGGAGTGAAGAGGGAGGGTGGCTGAGAGAATTCATTCTAACTGACCCATTTAGCCTTTGCAGGACTTATGACAGGAATGGTCTGAGTATGGTTTAAGAGAACCACCCTGGTGCCCGTATGGGAAGTGCACTCTGGGAAGCCAAAGGTGGATCGAGGACATGAGGGAGCTGTCACACTGGCCCGGATGGGATGGGTGAGAGACTTGCATTAGGTCTGTAGCAACAGAAATGCTAAAGAAGTTGGAAGTGTGAGATATTTTGCATAGGGTAAATACCGATTGACAACAGAATGAGCTTATGACCCAGTCCCCATCAAGGTTTCCCCTGGGCCACAATATTCAATCAGACAGGAGAAAGGAACCAGGCCAATCATTGGCCACTGGCATTTTCCCCTAATGACTGATGAACCAAAAAAATCATCTGGGTCCATCAGCTGGGATGAAGGGAAGCTTGGAACTTAAATTGCCCGAGGAAGAGATAGAAAGTCCCTTGAAGCAAACAGATCTTGAGAGAACCTGAAATATGCCACTATAACACAAGCTGTCACCTCCAGTCCTAGGGAAATTGGGGCTGCCCTTTCTTTGGCATTTTGAGACACAAGAAGAGGTCTGGACGCCTAGGGCCCACCCCAGATGTTCAAACTGCAGTTCTTAACCTGTTGGCAAGTTGTAAATCAAAAGTGTGTGAGCCCAGCATTTTTTCCTAATAAAATATAATAGAAGAGAAAATTATAGTGTCTTGCTCATCCTAAGTACTGCTTCAGGAAACTTTTGTTTCCACATTAGCAGGACCTGTTAAGGTAGATCAGGGTGGATGCAGGCTCCACGTTACAGTAAGGGAAGGAGGCCCCTGAAATAAAATCATAGGGATCAAAAGGAAATATGGGGGAAAAAATATCAAAATCGGTTGCTCCCCCACCACAGTGGAGTTGGAAAGAAACAGGAGATGACAATTCTGAGTTTCTTTGGAATTGAGGTCAAAAGCAGATTCCTGAACATGTCCCAACCCAACCCTTCCAAAGCAGATGTCACCTCAGAACTGGCTGACTCAGTAAAATAGGGGAAAAAAAACACAATCCTAAAGGACCTGAATGATTTGAAAAGGAGCCATGCTGAGCACAGGAGACTCTGTAGGGGAAATTGCGGTCTGCGACTAAGTGCATGTGGGCGGGGGGAGGGAAGCTTCAGCTGGAACGTGAGAGGAGGACCAAACAGAACTAAACAGGAATACATCAAATATTTCAGAGACTTAATTGCAAAAAATCTAAAATTCTAACGGTAAAAAATAAATTCAAAAGGAACCTGGAGAACAGTTTTTGGTGAGCATCTATTTACAAGTTAACATGGTTGATAAGAATTCCTATGAATCAAAACTCAGCGGCAGTAGCCTGAGTCGGGGAGATCTTCTTTCCGGTCAGAAGGCAGGGTTTTGCATGCACAACTGCACCCGGTAGGTGGGTGAATGGGGGTCCAGTCTTCTCAACAGTCATTTCCCTAATTACATAACTGATTCCAGAAGGTTCAGAATCTTAGCAGCTTGACATTCTCTGAGCCTGTTGGCACCTTCGTGCCTGCCACATACACAGCATACTCCTTTGACAACCACACAAAAGGCCAATCAATGATTGAAATGGGCAAAGAACAAGTCCCATTAGAACAAACATGAATCACCATTAATTATAGCTATCTCTAAGTTCTGTCTTTCAGCTGTGTTTGGGAGAAATAAAAATGAGAAACATCATTCTTTCCCAGTACTTTTGTCTCTCACTGAAACTTCATGTCAAAATATCTCACACTGACTGTTGCACTCTTTTCTCCCAGATAGCTATCATTATTAGGAATTATATCATAGAAAAAGCATGAAATAATGAAAAAGACATTGTTTCTACCCACAAAATGTTTTATTTAACTTACAATCTAAAAATTCCCCATTTGTATTTAGTACAAAATAAATGCACAGCACTGTCTCTGATCATCACAACTATTTGGCTGAGAAATATAATTATCCCCACTTGAAGACTAGGAAAACTGAGGCTTAGAGCACTTAATAACATCCCCTAAAACCCCACAGTTCTTTAGCTACAAAGTCTACAAAATATAGCCTAAAAATTGGTTAGTTGCCAAATCTACAAAATCTATTTTTAAAAATCTTTCTAGTGTAGCACATTTTCTCTCTCTAGGTCATTCTGACCTTTTCATTCACCTCTGAGAAAGCTTCTAGGAAGTGCTGAGTTTCTCACGAGCAGATTTTCAGGGAAGCACCCCTGTCACCTTCTCTAGGCAACTCAGGACAGAAGAACAGACGCAAAGGCTCCAAACATGAGAGATGACTGTGTGTATAGATGAGGATGTTATCTCTAACATCAAAAAACTTGATTTCTTCCATCTCAACATCTAAAAATATCCCTACATGGCTAAGTTCAGGGCTTGCAGGAATTCTGGTTTCCAGGATGGAGTTGATGCAGATTGTTCCTGCCTTCATGCTGATAAACCAGAAGCCATGCTCAACGGAGAAACCACCTTTCCTCTTTCTGTTGACTGACTCCTTACAGATCCTGTAAGGATCCTAGAGTCCACTCCTTCCCCTCCCCCACCTCAACCTCCCAGTAATGGCAGCCAGAGGAGAAGAATGGGGTGCCCAGGACACAGGTCAGGTAGGTGAATCTCTGGGGATCTTCCACTGGGTTGTGGCAGATCTTCCCACACCCAACATTCCTTAGGTCATAAGAGAGGACAAGGAAGGGGTTGGCAGTGCTTGCATCCAGAGTCATAACCTCCTGGAACCTCAGCAATTCTTTGCTCATGTGCAGACTTTTCACCAGTAGGCCACTGTGCTGTCTGACCAGAAGGGATAGTGCTCCGATTTGCCATTCCTCCAAAGGGGGGCTCTCTGCTACCCCTCGACACATGGGGCAGGTCAATTTCAGATCCCTGTGTTCTAGCAGCCACGTTTGCATGCAATGAAAACAGAAAACGTGTTCACAGGAGAGTAAAATGGACCAGAAGAAAATTTCCAGACAAACTTTATAAGCTTCTGAAAGTGATTGGGAGCCTTCTGTACACAATCTGTTCAATAATCATGATACAAAAATTAAATAATATAAACCTTTCAGTAGTTTATACAGGAAAGTGGCACAAAGTCACCAGAGAATTATAGTAAAAGCACTACCTGTGAGAAAAATTATCAAAAACTAAACAAAATCTAGGTGATCACAAATGAGAGAAACAGGACAGTGGACATTGTGTTCTCAGGTGGAGCAGTTTACCTTGTGTGGAGCACCCAGATGAGGTCCTCTCTGCTCGGACCACAGCTTCTCTTTCTGGGAGCTGAGTCCAACGAGGTCTTTCATAGGATCTCAGAGTGCAGTCTCTGCCTCTAATCAGTATTCCTTTGTAGGTAACCTGCAGTCCAAGAAAAAGAATCTTCACATCTAAATACAACCATAAAAATAAAGCCAATCTGACTGTCACAGAAAAGTGACTCTGAGAAGCCCTGTGTATTTTCAAAGAAAACGACCATACGTGAGTCAAACTAGCAAAAACCACTGCAAAATGAATGAGATACCCATTATAGAATCACTTTTCAGGACAAAGTATCATTCAGATGAAATGCTTTCAAGCACTCTTAGAAAAGTAGGAAGGCTTGAGTGAATGTGAATAAAAATATAACCATTGTCACCAACTTCTCTAAAATAATGTCTGAACACAAGCCAAAAAGGTGTTCTGACAAGGAAGATGTTATAGCCACTACACCGACTGTCCTCTCCTCCCGAAGCTTACTCTTAGAGATGCCTTCTGGGCCTTCCTACAGAGGTTGCACACTTTGGGTAAACTACTTCTGGCATGCTAGGCCTGGCTGATTGGAACAAGCTGGGCTCCTAACCCAAAGACAACCATTTCAGGCTAGTTGGTGCCCAGGAGATGATGTGAACTGAGGATGCTTCTTGAGAAAGGGCCAATACTGAATAATAACTAACAGAACTTCTTATTAAGAATTCACATTCAATTGTGGCTGAAGTAACAGAATCCAAGACAGAAAGATAAGCTATGTCAACATCACCACAGAGGGACAGAGTAGGAAGGAATGGGCACTCTTGAGCCTAGCCCAGAAAAACTACGTTACTAGAACATCCTGGAACACATTCCTTCATCTCCATCCAACAAATACTTATGAAGAGCTTCCCATGATCCTACCCTCAGCTAGACTCTGGGGATACAGATGTGTGTTAACAATAGACAGGGTATCTGCCCACAAGGAACTTGGAGTCTTGGGAAGCCTTCCCGTTCCTGAATGCATTCCAGTCTGATGGGGCCTGGCTGAGTGATAAGAGATAACATTCTTCCTTAAATCCCATTACCCTTTCCAAAAACCTGACTTTTTAAGACATATTTGAATATGGTGCTTAACAATCTAAAAGGTCTTACCCAACCCACCTTGGAATAGATGTAAGAAAAAATTTTACAAAAGAAAAAAATGCTACATTTGTAAAAAGTTGTCCTTTTCGGTGTTATCTATGACCCCAAATTATAGAAACAATCTAATTATAGAAAGATAATGAAATGATTCCGTTAATTATAATACAGCTATTAAAAGTAGTATTTCTTAAATTCCACATATGAGTGAAATCATATGGTATTTGTCTTTCTCTGACTGACTGATTTCACTTAGCATAATACACTCTAGCTCCATCCGCATCATTGCAAATGGCAACAAAACAAATGAACATGGGGATGGGGAGGGGAGGCAAACCAAGAAATAGACTCTCAACTATAGAGAACAAACTGATGGTTACCAGAGGGGAGGAGGGTGAGGGGATGGGTGAAATAGGTATTTCACCCATGGGGATTAAGGAGGGCACTTGTTGTGACCAGCTCTGGGTGTTGCATGTAAATGCTGAATCACTAAATTCTACACCTGAAACTAATATTACACTGTATGTTAACTAACTGGAATTTAAATAAAAATTTAAAGAAAGAAAAAAAAAAGTGGTAAGTATATTTAAGCAAAAACCCAGAAACATCTTTAAGAAATCATGTTAGAAAATAAGGAACCATTTTAAAACACATACGTTGTAGTTGAAAATACATAAAAATACATGTATGCACAAAAATTAATAAAAACACCTGAAGTTCATATGTAAAAAATTTAACTGGCAATGTTAGAGTAGAAGGTGGAAAAAGTTCCCTGACACAGGATGACTGACTGTCTCCTGAAATCCAGAGATAAAAGCATTTAAAAGATAAGTTGTAGCCAAAGAGAGAGCAATGGGACAGTGGAAATAGCCCAGACAGAAGAGAGCACTCACACTATTACACTAATTGGGAAAATTCCAGCAGTCCTGACGATCCAAAGCCCATATACCTCTATCTCTCCTAGCCTTGACTTCTGTCTGAAGTTGAGTTTGAGCGCAGATGGTCTGGCCTTATATAGTCCTGTAACACAGTCACCGCCCTCAAGGAGGGTCATTGTCTCTGCCCCAATGATTGGATTATCTCAATCTAACCAAGTAAACTGAAGCAACCCTACTCCTCCACGCAGGAGGATGACGTAAAGTCACACCCAAAATCTTCTAACAGTTATCCTCTTTGAGTTAACCTAGCGAACCTATGGCCATCCGAATGAGACTGTCTAATTTCAGAACTCAACTTTAAAAAGCAAAATGTTTTAGAGATACAATATAGAAATGCACTGCTGAGACATTGGAGGAGCAAGATGGTGGAGGAGTAGGAGACCTGGATTTCGTCTCCTCTCAGGAATTCAGCTGGATAGGGATCAAACCATTCTGAACACCTACGAACTCAACAGGAGATCGAAGAAAAGAATAGCAACAACTCTCTCATCAGAAAAGCGACCACTTTCTGGAAGGTAGGACGTGCGGAGAAGTGAATCCGAGGCGATATTCGGGAGGATAGACGGCGGGGGAGGGGCCTCCGTCAGCTGCTTCTGGCAAGTGATAGAACCACAGAGCACAAAATCGGAACTTTTAAAAGTCTGCTCCGCCGAGGGACGTCACTCCGGTGGCTAAGCGGGGGGTGGAACCCTCTGGGACAGTGTGGTCTCAGGACCCTCGGGGTCACAGAAACACCGGGGGTGCCGGAGTGTGGCAGAGCTCCCAGGTATCGGAGCAGGGAAGCCGGCTGCAGAGGCGGAGCCCAGGCGCGGGCTCTCAGCTCGGGGTGGCCATAAACCGTGATCCGGGGCACACTCGGGCCCTGCTCCTCCAGCAGGGACCCAACAAGCGGCAGATCCGGGGAGACTCACCTTCCTCCCCCGGGAGGAGCCGCGCGGGAGTGCACCACAGGGATCTGCTGGGTTTGGAGACTCCACACCGAGTCGGGTGCCAGAGATAGAGGCGCGCGGTCACAGGCCGGGTGAGCACGGAGCGCGGCCGGAGACGGGGGAGACGGGAGTGACTGACGGCTTTTCTCTGGGGGCTCACTGAGAAGCGGGGCCCCGAGTTCTCGGCTCCTCCGGGGCGGAGATTGGCAGGCCGCCATTTTCACTCTCCGCCTCCAAAGCTGTACGGAAAGCTCGCAGGGAACAAAAGCTCCGGAGAGCAAACCCGAGCAGATTACTTAGCCGGGAGGGGGCAAGGGTGGGGCAATTCCGCCTCCGGCAGAGACATTTGGAAACCACGGCAACAGGCCCCTCCCCAGAAGATCAGCAAGAACAGCCAGCCAAGACCAAGTTTACCGATCAATGAGAACGGCAGAACTCCAGCGCTAGGGGACTACTGCACATAGAATTCACGGCTTTTTTACCATGATTCTTTAGTTTTTTAAAGTTAATTTTTTTTAACTGTCTTTTTGTCTTTTTATTTCTTTTTGAATTTTTCTTTTTCCCTTTTTCAACCAACATCTTATCAATCCCTTTTTAAAAAAAAAAAAACATTTTTATTTTTCATTTTTAGAGTCATATTCTATCCCTTCATAGTAGTTACCCATATTTTTGGCTTATATATATAAGTTGTTCTCTCTTTAAAATTTTGAGATAGTTTCTTCTAACAGATTAAAATATACCCTAAATCTCTAGTATATGGTGTTTTCTATTCCCCTGCCTGATCACATCCTCTCCCTTTTTTTTTTCTTTTTCTTTTTTCTTTTTTTAAATCCTCTTCTTTCTTTTTTCAAACAACTTCTTATCAATTCCTTTTATAAAATTTTTTATAATTTCCATTTTTACAATCATATTCCATCCCTTCATCATATCAACCCTTATTTTTCTACATATATAAGTTTTCTTTCTTTAAAATTTTGGGAGGCACTTTCTTCTAAAAGACCAAAATACACCCCAAATCTAGTGTGTGGCACTGAACTATATACCAGCCTGATCATATTTGATCACATTCTGTTTTTTTTGTTGTTGTTGTTGTTTTGTTTTGTTTGTTTTTGTTTTTATCTTTATCTTTATCTTTTTCTTTTTTTTCTTTTTCTTTTTTCTCTCTTTCCCTTTCTTATCCCACTGCTTCAGGTCTTTTCTGATTTGTTTAGAGTATATTTTCTGGGGACGTGGTTACTCTGCTAGCATTTTGTTCTCTCATTAATCTATTCTCCTCTGCACAAAATGACAAGACGGAAAAAATCACCTCAACAAAAAGAACAAGAGGTAGTACCGACTGCCAGGGACCTACTCAATATGGACATTAGTATGATGTCAGATCTAGAGTTCAGAATCATCACTTTAAAGATACTAGCTGGGCTTGAAAAAAATATGGAAGTTATTAGAGAAACCCTTTCTGGAGAAGTAAAAGAGCTAAAATCCAACCAAGTAGAAATCAAAAAGGCTATTAATGAGGTGCAATCAAAAATGGGGGCGCTAAGTGCTAGAATAAATGAGGCAGAAGAGAGAATCAGTAATATAGAAGATGAAATGATGGAAAATAAAGAAGCTGAGAAAAAGAGAGATAAACAGCTACTGGATCACGAGGGCAGAATTCGAGAGATAAGCGATACCATAAGACAAAACAACATTAGAATAATTGGGATCCCCGAAGAAGAAGAAAGAGAGAGAGGGGCAGAAGGTATAATGGAGCAAATTATAGCAGAGAACTTCCCTAATTTGGGGAAAGAAACAGGCATGAAAATCCAGGAAGCACAGAAAACCCCTCTCAAAATCAATAAAAATAGGTCAACACCCCGACATCTAATAGTAAAACTTACGAGTCTCATAGACAAAGAGAAAATCCTGAAAGCAGCTCGGGAGAAGAGATATGTAACCTACAATGGTAGAAACATTAGATTGGCAACAGACCTATCCACAGAGACCTGGCAGGCCAGAAGGACTGGCAGGATATATTCAGAGCACTAAATGAGAAAAATATGCAGCCAAGAATACTCTATCCAGCTAGGCTGTCATTGAAAATTGAAGGAGAGATAAAAAGCTTCCAGGACAAACAAAAACTAAAGGAATTTGCAAACACAAAACCAGCCCTACAGGAAATCTTGAAAGGGGTCCTCTAAGCAAAGAGAGACCCTAAAAGCAACATAGACCAGAAAGGAACACAGACAATATACAGTAACAGTCACCTTACAGGCAATACAATGGCACTAAATTCCTATCTTTCAGTAGTTACCCTGAATGTAAATGGGCTAAATGCCCCAATCAAAAGACACAGGCTAACAGACTGGATTAAAAAACAAGACCCATTGATATGCTGTCTGCAAGAGACTCATTTTAGAACCAAAGACACCCCCAGATTGAAAGTGAGGGGGTGGAAAACCATTTACCATGCTAATGGACACCAAAAGAAAGCTGGGGTGGCAATCCTTATATCAGACAAATTAGATTTTAAACCAAAGACTGTAATAAGAGATGAGGAAGGACACTATATCCTACTTGAAGGTTCTATCCAACAAGAAGATCTAACAATTGTAAATATCTACACCCCTAACATGGGAGCAGCCAATTATATAAGGCAATTAATAACAAAAGCAAAGAAACACATCGACAACAATACAATAATAGTGGGGGACTTTAACACCCCCCTCACTGCAATGGACAGATCATCTAAGCAAAAGATCAACAAGGAAATAAAGACTTTAAATGACACCCTGGACCAAATGGACTTCACAGACATATTCAGAACATTCCACCCCAAAGCAACGGAATACACATTCTTCTCTAGTGCTCATGGAACATTCTCCAGAATAGATCACATCCTAGGTCATAAATCAGGTCTCAACCGGTACCAAAAGATTGGGATCATTCCCTGCCTATTTTCAGACCACAATGCTTTGAAACTAGAACTCAATCACAAGAGGAAAGTTGGAAAGAACTCAAATACATGGAGGCTAAAGAGCATCCTACTGAAGAATGAATGGGTCAACCAGGAAATTAAAGAAGAATTAAAAAAATACATGGAAACCAATGAAAATGAAAACACAACTGTTCAAAATCTTTGGGATGCAGCAAAGGCAGTCCTAAGAGGAAAGTATATAGCAATACAAGCCTTTCTCAAGAAACAAGAAAGGTCTCAAGTACACAACCTAACCCTACACCTAAAGGAGCTGGAGAAAAAACAGCAAATAAAGCCTAAACCCAGCAGGAGAAGAGAAATCATAAAGATCAGAGCAGAAATCAATGAAATAGAAACTAAAAGAACAGTAGAACAGATCAACGAAACTAGGAGCTGGTTCTTTGAAAGAATTAACAAGATTGATAAACCCCTGGCCAGACTTATCAAAAAGAGAAGAGAAAAGACCCAAATCAACAAAATCATGAATGAAAGAGGAGAGATCACAACCAACACCAAAGAAATACAAACAATTATAATAAGAACATATTATGAGCAACTCTATGCCAGCAAATTAGATAACCTGGAAGAGATGGATGCATTCCTAGAGATGTATCAACTACCAAAACTAAACCAGGATGAAATAGAAAACCTGAACAGACCTATAACCACTAAGGAAATTGAAGCAGTCATCAAAAATCTCCCAAAAAACAAAAGCCCGGGGCCAGATGGCTTCCCAGGGGAATTCTACCAAACATTTCAAGAAGAATTAATACCTATTCTTCTGAAACTGTTCCAAAAAATAGAAACTGAAGGAAAACTTCCAAACTCATTTTATGAGGCCAGCATTACCTTGATCCCAAAACCAGACAAAGACCCCATCAAAAAGGAGAATTACAGACCAATATCCCTGATGAACATGGATGCAAAAATTCTCACCAAAATACTAGCCAATAGGATCCCACAGTACATTAAAAGGATTATTCACCATGACCAAGTGGGATTTATCCCTGGGCTGCAAGGTTGGTTCAACATCCGCAAATCAGTCAATGTGATACAATACATTAACAAAAGAAAGAACAAGAATCATATGATCCTCTCAATAGATGCAGAAAAAGCTTTTGACAAAGTACAGCATCCTTTCTTGATCAAAACTCTTCAGAGTATAGGGATCGAGGGTACATACCTCAATATCATAAAAGCCATCTATGAAAAACCTACAGCGAATATCATTCTCAATGGGGAAAAACTGAGAGCTTTCCCCCTAAGGTCAGGAACGCGGCAGGGATGTCCACTATCACCACTGCTATTCAACATAGTATTGGAAGTCCTAGCCACAGCAATCAGACAACAAAAAGAAATCAAAGGCATCCAAATTGGCAAAGAAGAAGTCAAACTCTCACTCTTTGCAGATGATATGATACTTTATGTGGAAAACCCAAAAGACTCCACCCCAAAACTGCTAGAACTCATACAGGAATTCGGTAAAGTGGCAGGATATAAAATCAATGCACAGAAGTCAGTGGCATTCCTATACACCAACAACAAGACAGAAGAAAGAGAAATTAAGGAGTCGATCCCATTTACAGTTGCACCCAAAACCATAAGATACCTAGGAATAAATCTAACCAAAGAGACAAAGGATCTGTACTCAGAAAACGATAAAATACTCATGAAAGAAATTGAGGAAGACACAAAGAAGTGGAAAAACGTTCCATGCTCATGGATTGGAAGAACAAATATTGTGAAGATGTCAATGCTACCTAGAGCAATCTACACATTCAATGCAATCCCCATCAAAATACCATCCACTTTTTTCAAAGAAATGGAACAAATCATCCTAAAATTTGTATGGAACCAGAAAAGACCCCGCATAGCCAGAGGAATGTTGAAAAAGAAAAGCTAAGGCGGCGGCATCACAATTCCGGACTTCAAGCTCTATTACAAAGCTGTCATCATCAAGACAGCATGGTACTGGCACAAAAACAGACACACAGATCAATGGAACAGAATAGAGAGCCCAGAAATGGACCCTCACCTCTATGGTCAACTAATCTTCGACAAAGCAGGAAAGAATGTCCAATGGAACAAAGACAGTCTCTTCAACAAATGGTGTTGGGAAAATTGGATAGCCACATGCAGAAGAATGAAACTGGACCATTTCCTTACACCACACACAAAAATAGACTCCAAATGGTTGAAAGACCTCAATGTGAGACAGGAGTCCATCAAAATCCTAAAGGAGAACACAGGCAGCAACCTCTTTGACCTCAGCCGAAGCAACTTCTTCCTAGAAACATCGCCAAAGGCAAGGGAAGCAAGGGCAAAAATGAACTATTGGGACTTCATCAAGATGAAAAGCTTTTGCAAAGCAAAGGAAACAGTCAACAAAACCAAAAGACAACTGACAGAATGGGAGAAGATATTTGCAAATGACATATCAGATAAAGGGCTAGTATCCAAAATCTATAAAGAACTCATCAAACTCAACACCCAAAGAACAAAGAATCCAATCAAGAAATGGGCAGAAGACATGAACAGACATTTTTCCAAAGAAGACATCCAAATGGCCAACAGACACATGAAAAAGTGCTCAATATCACTCAGTATCAGGGAAATCCAAATCAAAACCTCAATGAGATACCACTTCACACCAGTCAGAATGGCTAAAATTAACAAGTCGGGAAACAACAGATGTTGGCGGGGATGCGGAGAAAGGGGAACCCTCCTACACTGTTGGTGGGAATGCAAGCTGGTGCAGCCACTCTGGAAAACTGTATGGAGGTTCCTCAAAAATTTCAAAATAGAGCTACCATATGATCCAGCAATTGCACTACTGGGTATTTACCTCAAAGATACAAAAGTAGGGATCCGAAGGGGTACGTGCACCCCGATGTTTATAGCAGCAATGTCCACAATAGCCAAACTGTGGAA
The DNA here is from genome assembly GCF_011800145.1 of Mirounga leonina. Taxonomy (NCBI): domain Eukaryota; kingdom Metazoa; phylum Chordata; class Mammalia; order Carnivora; family Phocidae; genus Mirounga; species Mirounga leonina. The sequence goes on along the minus strand of NW_023270807.1, from coordinate 67,663,292 downwards.
AGAGCCAAGATGTCCATCGACAGATGAATGGATAAAGAAGAGGTGGTATATATATACAATGGAATATTATGCAGCCATCAAAAGGAATGAGATCTTGCCATTTGCAACCACGTGGATGGAACTGGAGGGTATTATGTTGAGTGAAATAAGTCAAACAGAGAAAGACATGTATCATATGATCTCACTGATATGAGGAATTCTTAATCGCAGGAAACTGAGTGTTGTTGGAGTGGGGGGTGGGGTGGGAGGGATGGGGTGACTGGGTGATAGACACTGGGGAGGGTATGTGCTGTGGTAAGCGCTGTGAATTGTGCAAGACTGTTGAATCTCAGATCTGTACCTCTGAAACAAATAATGCAATCTATGTTAAGAAAAAAAAAAGAAGAAGAAGGTAGCGGGAGGGGAAGAATGAAGCGGGGGAAATCGGAGGGGTAGACAAACCATGAGAGATGATGGACTCTGAAAGACAAACAGGGTTCAGGAGGGGAGGTGGGTGGGAGGATGGGATAGCCTGGTGGTGGGTATTGAGGAGGGCACATTCTGCATGGAGCACTGGGTGTTATGCACAAACAATGAATCATGGAACACTTCATCTAAAACTAATGATGTAATGTATGGAGATTAACATAAGAATAAAAAAATAATAAAAAAAAAAAAAAGAAAGAAATGCACTGCTGAAATCTCCTGAAGTCTTTGTTAATGTAAGCACTGTTATCATCTCTGAAACAATTTTGAGTGAACAGGGTCTAGAACAGTTTTCTTATCCTTGGACTCAGTAATTCTACGCTTGGGGGACAGTTATTGAACAGGATGAGAAAGCAGTCAGGTAAGTCTGTTGTCCTGCCGTGATTATTAATAACATCCCCTTTTACTTTCAAAATCATCCCAGTTTAAATGATAGATAGTGTTTATATTAGAAGTAGAAGGAGCAGTAAAAGTCATAATGAAAGAGAACTATGACACAATCACAAAAAAGGGGAGTTGGAGGGTCAGTGAATTCCTGTTGCTGAGAGAAAACAAGAACAAACCCTCCCCCTGAGATGCACGTATTCTGAATAACCTCCCATTACTCAGGGGTCCTGCTCTTGCTGCAAAGCCAACTGAACAGTTTTCTCTCTACTTTTACCTGGTCACTGTTTCCATTTCCATAAGATAAATATCTACAGCAAGGGATCTTAAATTTAAAAAATAAATTAATCTCAAGCCCCTTTCCACTCTTAAACATAACTGAAAACCCCCCAAAGTTTTCTGTTTATGAGAATTATACTTCTCCGTGTTTACAGTATTACAAATTAAAACTGAGCACGATTCTGAATTTATTTGACACATTTAAAATAACCAAACTATTATATGTTAACATCAATAACATCATTTTCTAAACAATAACTATTTTCCAAAACAACAACCAAAAAATACAATCAGTGAGGAGAGTGTCCTGAGTTTGCGTGTTTGGAAAACCTCTGTAATTCCCAGTCAACAAATACAGCTGCGTTCTCACACGTGGTTCTGCTGGTTCTATCACGATACGTTGTTTTGGTGGAACTCTGTAAAGAAACGTTGGCTTCCCACAGATATTTAATTGGATAAGTGAAGTCCACTGCTCTCCAGCGAATTTCGTAACTCTACATGGCAGCTCCATGTAGTTTCTTGGCAACCGAAGCCCCCAACGATGAACCCAGCCATCCTTTTTTGGGTGGCTTCTGCAGTCTCAGAACTAATTCATATGATGTGGCTAAATATGAAACTTTTTTCTTCTTTCCTGCCCCATCATAATGAGGAGCTTTTCATTTTTTCTATTTAAATTATTTAACTGCAATAATGAAACCAACCCAGGTTGTTCTCTATCACTAACATCTACCAGGCCCTCCACAGGCGTTTATCACAAAAAGCATCATTGTTCACTGATTTTACGTTTTTCAGACGGTTCTGACTGTGACTTGAACATTCATGGACTCGTTGCTGTTGCTGAGCATTTATCTGCCGGGAGAAATAATTCTTCCCCAGAAATACTTTAATCCCCAGGTTCCTCATTACTACTGTAATGCTGAATTTACTGAGAAATGTCACTTTTAATTTTCAAGTGCTGAAAATACTTGGAGCTACTTATCTGTAACATCTTAGTACTCTCGTGACAACACATCAACAGTGTGCGTGAATTTTTTTTAAGTTTTAGAGTCATTTTTAATTATCGTTAGTGCTTCCATGAGTTAAGATTAAAGCACAAAATAAGCTTGTTTCCATAGTTGCCTGATTAAAAAAGAAATCGACTTTCACACATGCTAGTTCGATAAGATGCAGCCGCTGGTGCAGCGGAGGGGTGGGGGTTAGGAGTGAGGCACAGTCAGCCCTATCAGGAATCTAAGATCCCTGCAAGGAGATGATGAGATGATGGGTTTGCTCAAAACGGGTTGTATTTTTCAAAAGGGAGCAGCTACAGTGGGGCAGCTTTTCACAGTAAGCTCCCACCCGCTGGTGTGGAGCTTGCGCTGGTTTGCAACCTCCTCTTGTCACCAAACATCATCCTACCCTGCTCTTGGTTGCCTCGTTCTATTAAGGTGGACTCATCTGTCTAAATGGCAGAAGATGGAGGGCACCTCTCGGAATTATTCATGCCACCAAAATCTGCTAATAGAGTTCCCACACTCTCCCCTTCCAAAGGATCCTATTTTGCAGACCTGGCAAACTCCACAAAGAAAATACTTTCGGCACTTTAGAATCCAGGTTTCCGGGCGCCTGGGTGGCTCAGTTGGTTAAGCGACTGCCTTCGGCTCAGGTCATGATCCTGGAGTCCCGGGATCGAGTCCCGCATCGGGCTCCCTGCTCGGCGGGGAGTCTGCTTCTCCCTCTGACCCTCCCCCGTCTCATGTGCTCTCTCTCATTCTCTCTCTCTCAAATAAATAAATAAAATCTTAAAAAAAAAAAAAAAGAATCCAGGTTTCCCCCACTACCCAAAAGTAGAACGTCCCTGTGAAAACTTCCCTAAGTCGAAATGGTGTAAAGTGAAGAAGCAATGCCCATTAATTTAGATGAAAAATTTTTTGAGTGTCCCCAGATAAAAAAATAACCTCTTCGGCATTTCTGATACCTTAGGACACATGTTGCTAATGGAGGCACAAAATAAAGCAGGACAAAGCACAGGTGCTCACAGACACCTGGCAAAGCACAAGGGGCTGGATGCTGGGATGCTGAGCGTCGGTCCCGGGAAGGGAGCTCGGTGGTGCCACTCGTTGCTCGCGCGGTGTGCGCGGTCTCTAAGTGAGGCCGCAGACTAAATGCTGAACGGGATTTTTGCCCCTCACCTTTTTTATAAAAGTGAAAATCCACTTCAGATTTCTTTCCGTTAGGAAAGACAGGTACTAATGCAGGTCTTTTGTAAAAAGCAAAGTGTTGTAACTCGGGCCTTCATAACACAGGGGTAGACCTGTATGCTGAATGTTCCACTTCGGCACTAATTTCAGAGAAGAGACTACAAAAAAAGCCAAGGATGGTTAGACTCCACAGTTTCATATTTGATATGTCATCCCTACTCTGATCCTTTTAATGGACCTCTTATTTTTTGTTCCTTTGAATTGTTTTTATGTTTTTTATCAAAAATACTGAGGAAAAAAAATGGAATGTGTATGTGTTTTATTCACAAGGTGCATTCCTGTCTGAGTAAGAACTGGCAACAGAAGTCTTTATCTACAGCCAATTATCTGTAAAAACAGCAAGCTCTAACCGGAGTCTGTATGTGTCAATGACCTTAGGCCACCCACCCTCAAATAAAGGAGTGATGCTTCATCACCCCCAGGGGGCCCACCTTTCATTCAGCTTGTAGGTCCCAGACGTGCAGCAAAGGCTGGAAGGAGACAATATGAGTTTGAGTGAGTGGTGAGTGTGCAGGAGCAAGGACACACATGTGACCCTGCCCCTTGAGCTGTTTATCTATTGTGGTTTCCAGAGCCAAACAGAAGCGTTTTCAGATTATCCATACTTTTTTTTCCTCCAGATTCGTACTGTCAAAATATTTTTGTGTAGGTGAGGAAGTCTGAGTCAAAATAAATTTCCTTTCCACCTAATTAGCTGACATTCAATGTATTAATCAAATGCAGCCTGCAAATCTCTCAAAACATGTTGTGCTTCCCCCCCCCCCCCCCACTTTGAGAATGGAGGTAGTCAAGGCAAGCAGCCCACAGTCCGGCATGAGTCTCATCAGCCTCACAGAGATCAGAGACTACCGATCTGGCTTAGGAAACAAGGCAGAGATCCAGACGTGGTAACGCCCTCCTCCACCAATCCATCCTCCTTCGTAGCTGCCCATCACTCTTCAGATACATGGCAAAGTCCCTACCATGTCCTCCTGGACTCTGCCTCTCTCTCCAGCCTCACCCTCTAAAATCTAAACATAAAACCTTCTTTTTCTTTCTCTTTTCTTTTCTTTTCTTTCTTTTTTTTTTTTTTTTTGAGAGACAGCACATGCACACACACTCATGAGCTGGGGGGGAGGGGCAGAGGGAGAGGGAGGGAGAGAGAATCTTAAGCAGGCTCCACACCCAGCATGGAGCCCAACGTGGGGCTCGATCTCACGACCCTGAAATCATGACCTGAGTCGAACTCAAGAGTCAGATGCTTAACCGACTGAGCCACCCAGACGCCCCAAACCTTCTTTCATTTCTTCCCTGTGCTCCTTCACTCTTCAGAAGAGTTGGTTCTCTCTGAATAGAACCAACCCCAGCTAACCACGCTGCTAATACCTATTCACCCATCATTCAGATACAGCCGGGATGTTGGTTCTTGAGGGGACTGTTCTCTAGACTAGGTTGGAAACCTCTATTATATCCTCTCATAGTACCCAGCATCCTTCCTTCATGCATCACTGCAATGCTAGTTATACATTTATTAACGTGGTGATTTGACTCATCTGTGGTTCCCTCACATTTAATAAATCATACCTACTGAGCACTTACGCCCTGTCAGGTGTTTTTCTAAGCACTGCACCTGTTTTCTAGCATTAAATTCTTGTAGCTCTACATGAAGTAGATGCTGTTACCATCTTAAGCTCTCAGATGATGAATTTAAGACTCTGTCAAGCTGTGTGCCCTCAATGTGTTACTATACCTCTCTGGTTGCCTACCACTAGTCATCTTTCACATGAGACAGAAACCAACTTCTACCCTGGTCAAATCAGTATTTTGTGATTTTTATATTTTATGCATACAACTCAATACAATTAAAGTGTGATTAGGGGTGCCTGGGTGGCTCAGTCGTTAAGCATTTGCCTTCGGCTCAGGTCATGATCCCAGGGTCCTGGGATCTCTGCTCGGCAGGAAGCCTGCTTCTCCCTCTCCCACTCCCCCTGCTTGTGTTCCCTCTCTCGCTGTCTCTCTCTCTATCAAATAAATAAATAAAATCTTTTGTAAAAAATAAATTAAGTGTGATTAAAACAGAAGCTAACTTAATTTTTTTTAGCTTCTGGAACTACAGATCCATGCTATCTTGATAGTCATAGTAACTCATCAGACTTCATCTAGGGATTGAAAACCCTGGATCCCATCTACATTTTCTGCCATATTTTGCATTTTATTGATAGTTGATCACCTACTTGAAGAGAGGGATGTGACTCATTGGACCTTCTAAATTTCTAAATGTCCTCGTTACTACTTGAATGCCTGGGCATTAGCTTTTTAGTTAGTTTAGTTAGTTTAGTGTGTTTGTAAGTTACTTAGGGTAGTATCATTGCAGAACAAGAAATGGTAATGACTGGTTAGCTAAGTCAACACAGTCCTGTGAACACAGCATTGGCTGCGTTGTGCAGTCAAATCTTCCATTTAGCTATCGCCTAACGCAGCACGGTGCCTTAGCAGCACGCTGCCCGTTGTCATGAGGTAAATCCAAATAAACTAAGCAAGATAACTGTCCCGCTCCCGAGGAGCCAGCAACACCTCACACCTTGCACACAAATACTGATCGAGTATCTACTCTCTTGAGATACTCTGCTAAATACTAAGGGCATCCAAAAAGCAGGACTGACACAGCCGACAATTTTTATGTTACAGCATAATTAAGGGAGGTAGGACAAATAGATGACAAGGTAAATAATGTTGAGAAGTAGACCAGGCACTCTGTGGTATGTAATGGACTGTTGGTCACGCATATATCTTTTTAACCACGTCTACATATAGATAACAAAGGACAACATATCTTAAGTATGTTTTTGGACATCCTCTTTTCCAAACCTTCATACCATGTCATGCTCATTTCTTGAAATAGCATCAAAGGCCTTTGAAAACAATGTCAAGTCATCTCTCCTCTGTGAATGAAATGGAAGTAATTGGCGTAGCTTTATTTTTCTAACCAAGCCTTCCTCCTGCCCTAAAATAATTCTAACCATTGATGACTATCCACAGAAAGCATATAGCACGTATTGTGGACTGATAGTTTGCAATGAACGTATTGATTAATTCATGTATTCCTACCACAGATAATGTACGAACTCCTCCACCCATGCCCCTACTAAAGATGGCAGCAAGACATCTACGTGTCTCTATAGGTGGAGCTATCTACAGTTCTAGAGCCCGCGGCTCCAGACACCGGAGCGGAAGGGATTCATGCCCACGTGTAAGTGGTACCTAGGGGGCAGCGAAGCGGTTGGGATTGCCCACGAAGGCTGTGCAGTGTGGCAGAGGAGGGCCTAAGGCAGAACTCTGAGAAACGCCAGCATTCAGAGGAAGGGGAAAGGCAATCCCCAAAAGAAGTTGTGTGGAAGCCACTGGGGAAACAGACCCCTGCAATCACCGACATGATTCTGGAATCCAAAGGCCTCCGGGGCACTAGATGCAACACTGAGGATACCTAGCATTTTAGCCTAACTGGGCCCTGTGGGCCTGCAGAGCGAGTCAGGCCAAAGAAAGCCAAAGCTGGGAGTTCCGGGAGACGGTAGAGGTCTGAAATCTAAATGGACAAAGAGTTCTGGAAAAATAAATATGATGTAGCATTTTTGTCCCGGTGGGAAAGGCCAGGCAGGCCACACACACACAGCAAAACAGAGGTCAGAGCAAAGCCAGACAGAAGGGACGGTTGGGAAAGTGTGAGCGGAGGTGTGTGGCTACTTAAATTATTAATTAAGTGCTGTACATGATTTACATATAACATTTCTCCTTTCTTCTATGACTTCCTATCCTAGGGAAATGCCCTTTTTAAAAATATCTGCTACGGGTGTGAACAAAGTTCTCCTTTGCTAGTGTTTAATAATGAGCAGCATATTAAAAATGATTTCTTTGCTTTTTAATAAAGTACTCACAATTTTAAAATCTTCAACAAAGCTAGCTGTCTATCTCTTCGGTAATAAAAACTTTAATTACCTTAAGTACCTTTTAGGACTAGTGAAAAATGAACATTAAATTTGGGGGAAATATGCAAAAATATAAAAATGTTTTTAAATAACCAAAGAAAACACGGTCACCTAATTAAATGTGGCCTTTGTGAGTAGACACTGAATGCTCAAATTAGTCTACTCATGATGTTGAAGAGTCAAACCACAGAGTCCTGGTATACTCAGCACGTACTTACGAAATGTCTAGCGGGCTTATCTGTAGTTTGCCCAGAGTGATCTTGTTTTAGGGATTAATAAAATATGAAGCATGCGAAGGTCAGCACATCATATAATTGAAAGATTATGCCATGCACTGAAGAAGAGTTTTGAAGTTCAGACTTTCTGCAGACTTAAATGAAAGAAGCTTAACATTCTTGAGGGTCAAAGCAGTTCACATAACTGCAGTACTGATTCAGCAAAACCAAGTTTATGCAGAGAAATCATTTCCTAGGAGGACCACCTCTTCCTCTTACTGGGCTGGAAAAAAACAACTTTCGTGTCCAGAGACTCAATCTCTTCCCAGTCATCCGCCCCTGTGACTGGTGGCCAAAGCTCAGGAATCTGTGTAACACACTGCCATCTACCGTGTCTCCGTAGGAACTGGAGTCCCTTCAATCACTAGGCGGGATCCTAACCTCGATGGCCAGCAAGAAACCAGTCAAGGAGCATCACTCTCCTTTTGCTTGTGGGAAGTCTTAGGACTATGAGAAACATACACAAATGCGATATGCACCCTTATGCAGTTAGATTCGTTGAGATTTGTAGGATGATGGTTTTAGGAACAGTGGAGTAAAATTAGCTAAGATGGATTGTCTCACGGAGGGGAAATCAGTTTATAAAACTGAACATAACAGAGAACATACCAATAGGTATTCTGGTGGTTTTTTTAATAAACCCCAAAGCATCCACGCTGATTAAGACAACTGAATGATGGATATGTGGAAGAAAAGAAAATATTCATGCAGGTCTGTGTCACCTGCTCTTCTAGATTATCGGGTATCAATTGTTTGAAGATCCAAAGGGCCATATTTGGTTCATCCTCTCCTATTTTTCATCTTGGTATCTAATTTCTGGTCATTTCTCTGCAAGCGTGAGGCCAAAGAAAAGGAAATAATGCATAACACTGAAGCGTCACATAAGGGCTTGTTAGCGGAACTCAGCGATTCTGATAGGTCAGTGGGGGAAGAGATTGTGAAATTCAAATAGGATTTCATTATGGATGTAGTTCACCTAATCATCAACACCACTAATAAATGAATAATGGTGGGCTTCAATTTAATAGGATTTACTAAGTAATTATACTCTGTACCTAGTACATGACAGGCACACAACTAGAGCCTGATACCAGTGACCCCTGGACGGGACAGCTTTGCAAGGATTTGGCAAACTGCTGAGAGCACTGTGCATTGGCTGGGGGGGGGGGACGGGGCAGGGGGGAGCTTGAAATGCCACGATTCAAATACATTTTCTCCTAATATGACAGGTATGAGCTTGCAAAAATTACTCTGGGGAGCATAATGTTGTAGGATGATGCCTTGAATAGGTGAGAATTCTGTCCCTGGGAAAGGAGCATCTGAAAAGAAATAGGAATCCCAGCAGCAGTGTAGTGGGGAGGAGGGCAGGCTCATCAAAAGAGAAGGGAGAGGGACTCCCACTGTGATTTTGTTCAGAGTTGGTTCTTACCCTCTTGCTCCTCAGCCCCAAAGACTGAGAGGGCTCCATTATGATTTTTTTTTAATTAATGATACCAAAGAAACCAGTTGTTTTGCTCTGTTTTGGTTTTTGGCAGCCAGTTTTAATTAAAGAACTTTTGCAAGAAAGACCTGCTTTTGAGCCTTCCTATCTCTACAGATCTTCCCGAAATGGTCAGTCATCCCTTTTCAAGGAAAGCTAACAGTTGCAAAGGCACTTGCCGTCCCTTAGGTGAGGGAGAATACCGCGAAAATTCTGCACTTCAGCTGTTCAGCCATTCGCTTCCCCACTGGACTAAGTCAACACTGCAGAACACACCCGCATCTGGAGACTTAGACGGGCCTTCAGACCTCTAACTTGGACCACCCCCTGCGCTCTCTACTCAGGGGACTAAACAAAATCACTGATCTTTCTCTCCCCCAAAGTGAGATGGATTAGTAGAAGAGGGAAGTTTTTCATTCTTTCCCATGCTACAAATATGTATTTATTCCCCTTTTCCACAAATCGTTTCTAGGAAGGGCAAGGCCAAGCAAAACGTCATTTGGGGCCCTGATCTTAAACAGCTGCCAGGAGCCTGCTCGTGCTTTCCCTTCCCCTCTGCAGGTGCTTGCCCAAACTGCTCACCTCTCAAAGCCAGCCACGTCTCCCCATCGCCTCAGCCATGGTCCCAGGCTCAGCCACTGACTCAGCCTCGGCCACCACAACAGCCTCTAAATGGTTGCCCTTCGTCTCCTCTGCCCCCCTTCCTGTCTTTCTGTTACTCAGACCCCCCACTGCCTGCCCCTTGGTTACAACCCTTCAGTGGATCCCCACTGTCCCTAAGATAAAGACCAATATCCTTCTTCAGGCCTACAAGGCTACGTACTGCCCAGTGTCTGGGCACTATCTACCTCTGCGGTCTTAACTCCCACCATCCTTTCCCTTTGTCCCCCATATACAGGATCCTTCATCCAATTATAGGATGGGCTAAGCCCCTCCCCTTAGCATCTGAGCATGTACTGATGAAATATTCGATCGACCTGAGGGACTCCTCCTTCCCTTCATGCCTCATTTATTTCTCCCCATCTTTAAAACATTACTTCTGTAAATCTTTCCCAGAGCCCAGGCTTAAGTCCCATTCCTTTGATAAACTCAGAGAATCGTGGGGGTTTTTTTTCCCCCTTTGGAGTACTTCGTATATAATTATTATTATTCTTGTGTTTCTATTATTACCAAATAACCAAAATATTTGCTGTAATTATTGGTTTCTAATCTGTCTCTCCTAGTAGACCATGAGTTCCATGAGGGCAAGAGTTTCTACTCACCTCTATATCCTGAGCACCTAGCCAGGGTCAGCTTTAGAGACGCCCAATCTATACAGTTGCATGGAAGGTTTAGAAGAGCTTTATACCTGACTTAATGCTCTGCTGTGGTCATCTTAAAATTCTTAATTTTTGAACAAGGGACCCCACTTTTTTATTTTGAGCTGGGACTTGCAAATTATGTAGCCTATCCTGCAGCTAGCATCATGCTTCACAGACAGAAGGTACTTGGTAAATATATCTTCAAGGAATAATTATACACAGAATAATTAACACACAGGTGCTTCTGCAGCCAATCTTACAGAAGACACAGCCTCAAGAATCTCACGTGCAATAGGAAGAACCTCCAAAATAATATATGTCCCTTAGATCTGAGATTCTGATAACATGGTTAAGAACATTTTACTAACAGTTAGAGGAAAGCTAAAACATCCAGTGTCATTGAGAGGTAAAAAACAAACAAGCAAACAAACGAAACTTAAGTTCACTCAGGGACATAGATCTGATCTTGTGATTTTCATGAAGACAAGACTTGTTGGGGAAAGGTGGAGAGAATGCTGACCTCGTCCCGTGCTGAAGACCATCCAGAGGCTGGAAATGCTGAGGTCAGACCTGGCTTAATGTGGAAGCGACACTACCATCTCTCAAGCTTGTTACCACTAAAGGCCTTAACTAGGTCACTGTCAGACATTCATTTTATTAATTTCGTAAGTTCATGTAGATATTTTGCTCATGGAGTGAGATAGAGCTGGGTTTGGTTTCCAGGGGTGTCTCCCTAGGCCAAGTTAATTAACCTTTCTGAGACTCAGTTAGCCCAGATATCAACTGAGGGAAATAGAGCCTAATGTATAGTTTTGTGAGGACTGTAGATAATGTATGTAGAGCAACTTCCATTTAATTGCCACTCAAACCATCTAAATGTCTATACCACAAAGAGGCAGAAGCTACCAGCAGCATTTATATACTTGCTGCCATTTCCTTCACATCTTCTCAAGTAAGAAAAAGTGTATATTTCTTATTTTCTTTGCCACTCATTCACTGTTTTGAGTACCAGGATTTATAACTCATCTAATAGCTTCGCCCTCTTGATACTTAATTTAAGCCATCTCTATATTACACATTGCTCTCTGTAACAATATTACTTTTAACCCAAGTAATTTGAAAGTGAGTTAATCCTTCCCTCTTCTATCCAAGTAATCAGATGGACCTAAAGCTCTTTATATTTGAAAAACATTTCAAAGCTTTCTTTATAGCACTGGAAACAGTATGTCCATTGAATATAGACTTTATTCCTACTTCCTAATGGATACTGAGCTACAATCTCCTTACCAACCAATAGAGATTGGTGAGGACCTCTGTGGTCCCAGAATTGAACTGTCAGCCTAGGATAGGGTTTATCCTACAGGGAAGTGATAAGGAAACTATCAAACTGAAATTGAGCAAGTACAGAGTGGAGGTACAGAAGCTAATTTCTAAAATCATGGTGGTAGAGCTGAAGGCTTGTTACAGGATTCAATTGTTTACAAATGAAGAAAAGTAGCAGTAAAAAAAATATAGATGAGACAATTGAATTCCTACTCATTGTCCTTACCATAGTGATTTTATCCCTGGGTTCACAAAGCAATATCAGTAACATATTGAAACCAAAAGCCTCCAAAACCTGAAGCTTGTATCAATCTGATCATGGGAGAATTTACAGACATCCAGGCTTTCTCAATAATCATCATTTATCCATCCATTCATTCATTTTATGCAACAATAATTTTCAAGGCTACACCATATACCACAAAATTTGATAGGTGCTAAAGTATTCAATGAAATGTCATGGAATTAGCTCAAGAAACTCGCACTCTAGGCTGGTAACCCAACTAACCACGATATAATGTGCAGCTGCACTACTCTTGGTGAAGGGGGCAAAGCATCTGAACCATGAGGAAGGAGCCTTTAATTATGCCAGAACAATGCGTAAGGAAGCCAGGACAACGCTTTGTTTACAATTCCCATATGCAACGTATCATACTATAGGTAAGGTAAGAATAATGTGTACATGTATCTTCTATTCCCTGCTGGTCACATTCTCCTTAGAAGCCAGGAGGGCACATCTTACTCCCCCATCTCTCCCTTACATCGCACAACACAGTGCCCAGCATAGTGATGCTAAGTTCTAATGGAAGTTAATTGAATTACAGAATGGTTTTTGAGAAAAGAATATTGGTCCTTCAAGTACATGTGGCAAAAGACTGAGTAACACAGAGATGAGTCTTTCAAAGGTACTCATGAATTGGGGCAAAACTTATCCATCTTGCCAAGGAGCTGCTGAAAATCCATCTTTACAGACCATGTGCTGACTGTCAGGTGCTCCAAAACAATGACCCCCAAAAAGAATAGACCGGCCAAATTTGTGAACTGAGGATCCTTTCTTTAAACAAAGGTGAATTTATATCAAACTACTTTTGATATCTTTTAAAATAGGAGGCCCCAAGGGCTTGTTTTAAAAACCATGTTCAAAAACTCCCACACATGAACAGGCCTGGTACCCTGAGCTATTTGACCTATTAAAACAAAGATTCTCCACTAGCTCACATAATCGTGGCATTTTTCTTTCAAATGTATGAATCGGACCCTTAGTGTGAATAGACAGTGAGGGACTATCTTTATGAATAGCCTCCCCATTATCATGGTTCATGACTTTCTACAACGCAATTATTGTGGCGCGTCATATCATAACATAATTGAGATTCTAGAAATGGAGATGAGAGGTAATTGAAGGGACAAAGTTACTCAAGAAAATGCAAATGCCATTTTATTTGCAAATTAAATTAAAAATATAATGAGATGGGTGTAGAAACTGATTGAAAAATTAATTGAGAGAAACGAATTTGGGATCTTTCTATAAGGGACATCTGTAAGAAATTCTTCTGCTCTGACGCACCTTTTCAGACAGTAAAGCTCTTCCTGCTAGCCGGAATGGAACTTGAATGGAAGCCGGACTAAAGGCAGATCTTTAGAACATGTGGGAATAGCTGGAGGCTCGGCAGCCAAATGGTGAACTTGTGGACTTGTATGGCCTTGAATGATATGCAATAGGGAATTTTTCCAATGCGAGCTCCAAATCAATATTTAAGCTAGAGTTTGTTTGCTTGTTTAACGTTTGCCTTCTCGCTCTCTCCATCTGTCTTTACTGATTAAAAAAATAATAAGTGGGAGACATCAAGACATTCTGCTTCTAAATACTTTAGCATGTGATTCTTAAGAGTGAAGGAATTCTTCATAATCACAATATCATTACCACAATCAAAAGCAAGGGTACTAGAGCTCTTTATATTTGAAAGATCCCTTTATAGCACTAGAAACAATGTGTCCATTGAACCTAGACTTTATTTCTACTTCCTAATGGGTACTGAGTTACAATCTCCTTAGAACCAGTAGAGATGAGTGAGGAACTCTGTAGTCCCAGAATTGAATTATTTTGCTTGTCATATCTCTTAAATCTCCTTTATTCCAGAACAGCCCACAATTACCACCACTTTTTTTTTTTTAAGTTTTTCAGGACATTGACATTTTGTTAATAAGTCCATGCCAGTTGACTTATAGAATGATCCCCATCTGCATTTGTCCAGTTGTGTCCTTGTAATTAGGTTCAAGTCAAACTGGGCGGTCATTTTTAAAAGTGGACCACAATAGTATTTACTGCTCACTCTATCTTTGAGCAATAGATAGTTCTTAAAAAGAACTAAGGAATACGAGTTGACCTTTTAAAATATTGAAAGTACCAAAAAGAAGAAATAAAGAATTGTTCATTTGTTTTGTACGAGATTCTTTAGCTTAGGTTAGGGCAGGATATTCATGAGGTGTGTGTGAATCTTGAAATTTCTGAGCGTGTTTATAAAGGATTCCTCCAGCATTTGGAGATTTACTCAAAACCTCCCTGTTCTTCCTCCACTGAGAGATTTTTTAACTTGAGAATTTAGAAAGTGATTGTTCATTATCCAAACTCTTTGAAAAAAGAAAAAGGAGTGGGCGGCACTATAAAGGAAGAATCTTAGTTGCTGGGGTAAGAGACAAAATTGATGACTTTCCCACTGATTCCTCAGCCAGTTCTGCCCCTCCCCAGTCCCCACTTCTCCAGAGATTAAAACATGCTTGAATTGGAGAAGTCGTTTCCTTCCTTCTGTTCAGTGCCAGTTCTCAGAGGAAAACATCCATTTTGCTCTTTGATTCTTGTAGCCCAGAGACTGGCAATGAAAGAACCTGCTGCTTCCTTGAGTATAAGGATCTCCTCTGGGGGGCTGCAAGGCAGGAAAGAGAGTTGTGGGGGGTGTGTGCGCATCAAGCGTGGGTGTGAGAATGATTTTCCCCAGGGCCGCTAAGTTGGCCTGCAGCCTAGAGTGAACCATTCATTTACCTTAAATTGCACCACGAAGCAGAGATGGCTGGGGTAAGTCACTAAATGGCCCTGCCACTTGCTGCCAACTTTCACCGTGTCTCCCTAATGTGGGACGTCCTAGAAACTGATGCCGTTTTCCATCTCCTCCAGGGGGAGTAAAAGATGCACCTTTCAGTGGTTAGTGAGCTGGAAATGAGTCGAACTAAAATGTGAATAATCTTCCCACACAAAGTCAAGAGCTGGATCTCCTCTCATATTACTGTACTCTTATATTACCAGATGCAAAGATGCTTGCAGTCTTTAATCATATGCCCAGTTTCTAAGTGCTGAGGGGATGGGAAAGATGGAAGTGCTCTTGATGCAGACATCTCATGCTCAGAAAGGTAGACCCAACTAGATCCACTTTGATCTGAGAATGTTTACACTAAACCTGGCGGAGCTCCGTGCAACATGCAATCGATGTCTTGAGTTTCTAATTGAGGACACATGAGCTGAAAGTAGAGGGGGGTTTTTGGTTTGGTTTGGTATGGTTGTTTATTGTTGTTTTGGGTTTTGTTTTGTTTTTTGAAACAAGGAGAAAATTTTGGTCGGGCTACATGGAAGATTTGGCTGAGCCTCTGGTGGCTGACTGTTCTAGTTTGCCTGGGACTAAGAAATTGCTCAGGACAAAGGATTTCAGTGCTAGAACCAGGACAGTGCTGGGCAAATCAAGATAATCGGTCACCCTAGTAAGGCCAAAATGTGCAAAGCACCTAAAACATGGAATGCTTTGCCTAGTCCAAGATCAGAGAATCTAAAGAACCAAAATACCCACTATTTACTGAATAAAAAACTTCACTGAACAGTATCTTCACATTCTAAAAGCTTAATGCACCTTCAGGACAGTCTGTAAATTGCTGATCAAAAATAGTTAAGTTGAGATTTAGGGAAAAAAATGTGGATCAAAAATCTGAAATATTGATATATAGTTTTTTAATTTTCTAAAATAGTCAACGAAGAAAAAGAAGAAATATCAAGTCAAAACTGTTAAGATTTTTCTCTTACTCATGTATCTCAATTTTTATGAGCATTTTAGTGGTGATTTGTTCTAATTTATGATGTGCTCCACATATAAGTGTGAAATCAACCATATTTGTATATAAGAGCCAATAAATCTCTGGTAATTTTGTTAACTTATCAGAAAGAAAGGTTGAACTTACTTATTTTTTCAAAAAATAAGCTTGCTTTAATTGTAAAGACAAGTTTAAAAAAGTTGTATGAGTGATTCTAAAAATTCAAAGGCTTTTGAGATTTTTTGTCGTTTTGAATCTTCTTTTTAGTTGTAATAGCTTATATATTAAAAAAAAAAAAAAAAGGCTTTAGGTAGTCACCAAAACTAGAAATCCAGGTATTTTAAAACAGTCTCAGATGCTCTGAAATCATGCTAAATGTTCCCTATAACTAAAAAGTTGTATTGGTTCTATCATGGCAAATTCAGAAAAACACCTTTCATTATTCAAATAGTTTTTAGGACATTTACACTTGGACAAACCTTTTAAAGCATGATGGAATCTCAATAAGCTGCTATTGCAAATTGGGAAGCTTAACACTTTATTTTGGAATGTTTCTTTATGTAATTAAGGTAGCTCACAACAGTTACATTTTCTCTTTGAAATGAAAAATCCATATTAAGTACTTTATGCATTATCTGATTTAATCCTCATAACAATGTGAAACATAATTAATTTCATTATAAAAGATGAAGAAACTGGGTCACAGAGGGGTTAAGAATCTATGGAAGCACAAATAGCAAGAGGCAATCTAATTCAGAAACTCTCACTCTTCATTGCCACCCGATGCTACCTTCAGCAAACTTTTAAGTGATGATAGAGAGAGGGAAGCCCATATGGAAGAGAAGTACAGCCAGGATGGAATGGAGAAAACCAGAAGGGCATAGCATTGGAGAAACCAAGGAAATACAGAGAGTGTTTTTAAAAAGAGAGAGAGGTCAACTTAGCCAAATGCAACACACAGACCCAGAAAGGTAAGGACCAGAAAAGGTCAGTTGCATCTTGTCCTTGAGGGACTCTTGGTGACAGCCATGGGAGAAGTTAAGGAATAGCGGGGACAAAAGCCAGATACCCATATGAGGTAAGAAAGCAAAGTTAGGGGTCGAGCCCACTCCCTTGAACATTTGAAATCTCAAAGAAGAGAGAGCCTTGATGGTGTCTAAAGAGGGAAATGTCCAGTTTAGTTTTCTGGGAACCCTGGGAGAGGGAAAGGCTGGTGAGGCAGGCAGGTGGGGCCATGACTTAACAATGAGATGCCACAGAGTTCTGAGGGGCCTGCGGGCAGTGACGTAGGTCGGGGTCCTAGTGGACCTGGACTTGAGAAAGGAGCAAGCCATCCTCTGAGGCCAGAAGACAGATTGTTGGAACTTGTGTGGGTGTGAACAGAAGGAAGCATGTAGGTACCCTGCTGGTGGCTGATGGAGGGCTTACCTGGGACCTAAGTGTCTTCAGTGTGGGGACAGCAAGGTCATCTGCTGAGACAGAAGAAAAGGGCAGTAAAGGGAGTCAGAAGGACTTTGGTGAGTGTGGGGAATCTTTGAGGGACCTGGACAACTCTTAACAAGTACAAGCACCGACAGGAGCTTCTGAGGACCCAGCTGAGACTGGAGACCAGTTGTCTGCAATGTCCCTGACCTGCAGGTGGTGTATCTTTTCACCCAGAGTGTTTACTCTCCTGAGCATGGGAACAGAGAAGGCAGATACACTCCGGATTCAGTTTTGTGCAGAAGCAGAGAAAGGATGTACTAATAATCAAGAAGTAAGATGACTGGCAAAAATCATTAAGATTCTTAATCATGCTCTTCAGGCCAGATATAAAATGAGGTCTCTGCACCAGTGGTTGGAGGTCCTTTCTCGCTGTTTCATATTCTCCAACGGCTCCATTCAAGACCTAGTCAGCCAAAAGTTAAATCACATGCCCAGGATATTTCCTAGAGAGTTCAAGTATTTCACAGTTTGGGAGCTTGACCTACAAACACTGCTCCTGGTGTGTAAGGAAATGAACTTTTAAATCAGAACCTTACAGCAAAACATCAGAAACCAAGAAATGCACACTAACCTCTACACATCCTGCAGAGAAAATGGATGGCTAGGACTCTAAATTCAAAACAATATTTGTAGTGTGGTCTTCAGAAGAATTTCTCCCCCTGACCGTCACATTTAAGAATGTGTCCAGTTTTGACAATCACTCTAATATAACAAGCCCTCTCTAGGTTCACATCAGTGACAGAAATGTCACATTTCCTCACCTGGAGAAAAAGAATCTTAGAGTTAGGAGAGAGGCATAAGATCATTTAATTCAGCTCTTTTCCTTTCCAGAGAAAGAAACTGAAGTCCAAGGGAGTAAAGTATTTTATAGCAAGAGTCAGAATGAGACTCTATTCCTGTTCTTATATCTTGCCATCCCTCAAGTTAGAACTTAATTTTTGGTTTGTTTCCTTTCTTTAAAATTGTTTAATGAGTCTTATTCTTAAAATCTTAAAAAATAAGCATTTTATAGCATTTTAGAAGATACCTAGAGACATGGTTCAGGCACTCATAAATATATTATGATTATAATGTGCAGGTTTAATATAACAAAAAAAGCAGGGATTTCTAGAGGCTGTGTATCATGGACTAAAACCCTGAACCAAAACTTACTGAGTGACTAAATTATTAAGCTAACCTCCTATATCTCTATTTTCTTTTCTGCCAAATAGGTAAACTAATATTATTTTTACAAGGTTTTTCTAAAAATTATACGCCAAGTACCTAACAGAGGATAGGAAATGCAGGGAGTATTTAAAAGAACAGCTATTGTTATTGCTCTGAAAAGCTCTGAAAAGAATTGCTCAAATTCTTTGTGATTACAGAGAAAACAAACAGCGATCACTTCCCACATCAAAAGAAGTCATGGGGCTCAAGTTGGCTTCCTTTGAATCAGCAGGGAAAGCTGCATCTCCAAATATTCTTTACATTTGAGACTCAAGGACATCAAGTCTGCAATATCTCCAAATGCTAACATTTAAGTTAAAGATGTTTTATTTGCATCTTTTTTTTTTAAAGATTTTGTTTATTTATTTGACAGAGACACTTTAACCTCCAGATGGTGGTGGGGGCTCCTTCAATTTGCCTTCGTCCCCTCTTTCGGGATTTGGAGTGTGAGATGCTTCCAGCCCAACCCATGCCCCCCACTGGCATTCACTGTCTGCCTCTTTCATAGCACCTGGCACCCTTGTTGATTTTTGTCTGTCTTCCTCAATACATCATGAATGCCTCAGGGCAAAAAAAAAAAAATCATCTCACTCCTATTGGTCTTCCCAGTCCTTAGACAGCTAACAAATATTTGTTGAGTGATGAATAAATGAGACCAGGTCCTGCCCCAGCCCTGCCTTGTGTTTCAACTCTTTGGAACACTCAGCTTAAATTTTTGATTAGCTAATGGACACTTCAGCTCATGGAACTGGGGTGCCTTCACTTCCATCAGAGAAGGAAGCAGTCTGCTTCTCTTCCATGTAACACATCCCAGGTCACTGCTGGAGCTTCCCTATTCAGTGAGAAGCAGCTTTGAATAAGGAAGGAATTCTCAAAGAATTCTGCTGCCTAACACCTAGCCCAGTAAGATTGAGGTATTTATTCCACTGGGAATAAAATAGAGTTAGTGTTGAAGACACTCAAATTCCTCATTATGCCAAAAGGTAAGCAAGTGACTAGGTCAGTAGCTACAGTCTGACTCAGATAAGTGAGCCCAGAACAATCCACTGTCCCCGCATCAGGGAGTATGGACACTTAGGAAGGCATCAGCCTGTCAGGGTCTGCTCTGCAAATACGGAAAGGGGACACTGGCCTTAGGTATAAATAGCTAGCCGGGTAATACAGGATGAAAGGTAAAGTTTTACTCTTTCTTAAGGAGGGAAACTAAAGAGAAAGGAATCCTCACACATCATCCTGCCTTTTGAGGTGTGAAAATGAGGAGAGAGGCAGGGGCCGCCCACTGTGGACTGTGCTCATTTACAATCTACCCGCTCCCCTGCAAATTGCTCAAAAAGGCAAAAGCTTCCAGACACGTGTGCCTGTAGGATTGAACCATTTTCTGTGATCTTGTTTGGACCAAGTTTCACACTTTCCAGGTGGTGGTGGATTGGAGACCGCCCAGAGGGATGATGGCTCTGGGGCATGTAATGCAGCTAGATAAACCCAAATCAATGCAGTGACCCAAAGTGCCAGTGGCTTCCCCTGAGGCCCAGCACGCTGCAGGCCTGCTGAGGGGCCCATCCCCTGCCTCAGAGCCCCTTGTCTGGGTAGGTTCCTCCTCATCTACTCAGTTCCATCACGATCCCAACTTCATACTTACCCTCCGTTACTCTTTTAATATCATTTTTGGTAGAGCAGATCACAGATATTTCTCAAGGGCTGCTTCTGAGGCCTTCTAAAATCTCCAAGTTCTGGAATACAATTACAACAAGTAATTATTTCCCCCCTTTCTTTGATGAGAGGCTGAGTTGATGCTTGTACACTAACTTTCGATGCCCCTGATGGGACCCAGTTAGGCTCGGTCAATAAGAGATCTCCCCCACCATCCTGCCTGTGTCAAAGCCTGTGAAATTTGAATTGACTACAAATTTCTACTTCCCATGGCCTGAGAAGGTAACTTGTGAATAACAAAAGCCTCCACATTCAGCCTGTCCAGGCCCTGAGTGACATTCACCCAAATCCACGTGGCTGTCTTTGGGGCCCAGGCATCAGGTAATGTCAGTATTTCTGCTCACCCTGTTTCCTGCACTCACTTATTAACTCATCATTCAATAAACGACTTACTGAGCCCCGACTATGTGTCAAGCCCACAGGATACAAAATTAAATAAAACAGGACTTCTTATCCTCGCAGACCATGCAATGTACTGAGAAAAGATAAATAAAAATGTATTACAATCTGGTGAGCAAACTGCTGTGGGCCAGAATTGTTGTGTTTTGTTGTTTGGGGGGATAACTTTTTAAGTTAGA
The DNA here is from genome assembly GCF_011800145.1 of Mirounga leonina. Lineage (NCBI taxonomy): Eukaryota > Metazoa > Chordata > Mammalia > Carnivora > Phocidae > Mirounga > Mirounga leonina. Next base: position 67,642,530 of record NW_023270807.1, on the reverse strand, counting down.
AGCCTACAAACAAAATAGGTTCTAAGAGCAACATCCTGGACATAAAGCAGATTTATTCCCCAGGAACCATGGGAAATTATTTTAGAGAAATTGAGACTAGGGAAGGCTTCACCTTGATGCCATTTTCTACTGATCTGAACCAACCCCATGAGAGGACGATAAACGTGAACTAACCAGGTGAGAAGCTGACCTGAACAGTCCACAGCCAAATGCTACCCTATAGTCAAATCACAGACAGTAATGTTCACAGGGTTTCCTCAGGACTTGTTGCAATAAAACTCAGCTGGTGAGATTCCTTTGTGAACTACTTTCCTAAGAAAACTTTCGATGTGAGAGTTCACCAGAAATGTATAGCGTACTTTGGTCTCTAGCTTAGAGTCGAAAGCTGAGAATATTGGTATATTATGGTTGTGATACAGGACAAATATAAAAATAGAACAAATCATTATAATGACTTGCACTGCACAGTACTTTTATAATAACAGCTTTATTGAGATATAATTCACATACATCGCATACATTTCATCCATTTGAAATGTACAATAGTTGTTAGTATATTCACAGAGTTGTACAACTATTATACAAATCAACTTTGGAAAGTTTTCATCACCCTAAAAAGAAACCCCATATTCATCAGCTGTCACTTCTTATTTTCCCCCAACCTTCTCAACCATAGGCAACCACGAACCTACCTCCTGTCTCTATGGATTTGCCTACTCTGAGCGTTTTATATAAATTGATTCATACAATATGTGATTTTTTGTGACTGGCCTCTTCTACTCAAGAGTGTTTTCAAGGTACATCCATGTAATAGCATGTATCAGTACTCCATTTCTTTTTATTGCCAAGTAATATTCTATTCCATGAATACCCCACACCTTATTTATCTATTCATCAGCTCATGGACTTTTGAGCTGTGTCCACCTTTTGACTATTATGAATAATGCCTATAAACATTCACATACAATTTTTTTGTGGACATGTGTTTTTATTTCTTTAGGGTATATAACCAGAAGTAAAATCATTGAATCACATGGTAACTATGTTAAGCTTCAAAGAAACTGCCAGGCTATTTTACCAAGAATCTGTACCGTGTTACATTCCCACGAGGAATGTATGAGGGCCCCTATTTCTCCACATCCTCATCAACACTCATTCTCATGTGATTGTTTTTATAATAGCTATCACACTGCTCTATGAGGTCTTACAGATGCCCTGTTTTATTCTTCATTTCAGAATGGGGGTAGAGTGCTATTTCATTGTGGTTTTGATGACTAATGGCATAATGGTTTTGATGACATCTTTTCATATGGTTATTGGCCATTTGTATGTATTCTTTAAAGATATGTCTATTCAGATCATTTGCCCATTTTTAAATTGGGTTATTTATCTTTGTGTACGTCACTTTTAAAGTTTACAAAATGCTTTCATGTTTATTATTTTGAATATCTTGTACAACCCAGTGTTATGAGTATTTATTATTATTATTATTATTATTATTATTATTATCATTATTATTATTATTATTATACAAGGTAAGAGAATGGAGGCTCAGAGATGTTAACTGACTTGTCAAGGTCACTTAGCTATCAAGTAACAAAGCCAGAACTTGAACCCAGCAGAGGTATATCCCCTGCCATAATTGTGAGCTCTGAAAAAAGAAGAAAGCCAATTTTCCTTGTATTCCACCTGATCCTGACTAGGCAACCCATGATGTTCAAATGTCATTAAAGCAAATGTTCCTAGAATTTCTATACTAAAGATTATTCCCAAGGAGAGAGTCAAGCCAAAGCATTCAACATGGATTGCATGGCTGACCATCCAGGAATATTCCTTAACAAGAGTTCTTTCCAAGACTCTCATAAAACCTCCTGAGAGCTCAGAACATCAAAATACATTTCAGAGCAGTCATCTTGCTGTGACCATCACTAGCCTAAAATCATACTGCTCTATGAGGGCTTACAGATGCCCTGTTTTATTCTTCATTTCAGAATGGGAGTCCAACTTTTTCATGATTGATAAGAATTTCTAGATGCTTCCAGATGTAGTAGGTAAATCATTTTATAGGGTCAGTAGAAACCATCAGAAAATGTTCCCACAATCTACAGAGTTCCAAAGCACCTCAGAACACATATCAATAACCACTGAGAGCACATGATAAGCTTCGTGTAAATTTTAACATGAACATAGTATAAAAGTTACAGAGTTGGAAAAAAACATCAAAAAATGAGGTAAGGTAGAAAAACATGGACTCTGGAGCCAGACAAATGAGTTCAACTGAGAGTAGGCATTTCAGTAGCTTGAACTTTAAGTTATTTTTTTTTATATGAAACATGGATTCTAGTTCTCTTCTGTAAAATGTAAAAAAAATTAAAATTAAAAAATTTTTAAATTTTAAAAATTAAAAAAAAAATTTAAAAAGCAAACAAACCCTATCATATCCAGCATTGTCACAATGTTAAATGAATTCTGCATAGAAAGTGCCAGGTACATTATACATTATAGATAATGGTACCTAATTTACGAGAGCAGAAAAGAACATTTGTAGGATCTTTGCAATGTCAGTTCCATTTGAAATGAGTAGCTCTAAAAAAAGGAATACTTTTCCAGATGCATGTCCCAAAGGGCATATTTTAATATTGTAGGGGGAAAAAAAGAATATTCAAGGCAAGAAGAAAGCTCTTGGCAACATGGCATAAGACTTTATGTTCGGCAGCTAATGTACCATTGGGAAGATCTATAACCTTTAACCAAGAATACAAACCTACAGTATCGACACAAAGCAGTATTTAGATGGAAATGAAATTTCTTTTTTTGTTCTTTGACTTCTTAAACAACCTATCACTCATTCTTTCAACAAGACCTTACATGATTTTATCTGTCATTCTCAGATTTTATTCCTCATTGGAGGAGAGACGGCAGATACACTTTATTAAACATAACTTGACATAAACATGCCTTTACAAGCTAATACTGTTCTCAAGATTGGTGTTAGGATGCACAAGCCCTATTATATTCTGGGAAAAAGGAAAACTTATGCCCAGCGGATACTCTCAAGCAAGTACAGTGCAGACGAGGCCCACCATTTTGGGCTCCACATGAAAGGCTCCGAGCAGGTTGATCAGAATTTTTTATGGAATCTGTTCAAAAGAAGTTTAATATACTTCTGCAACATTTTGGAAAGGAAAAAAAAAATGAGACCCAAAACTAGCCACTGACTTTATTAGTGAAGCTGAACATTATATATGTAATATTTATATTCTGTCTTCTGTGATTTGTATGTTTGTAATATTTGCTCATTTTCCTATTACAGTGTTTATCTTTTTCCATGTTATTTGGAGGTTTTAATAGGAGGATCTTAATAGGATTGTCAAATACAAAGCAAATATTTTCCAAGTTTTTGTTTGCCTTTTCATTTTGTTTTTTAAATTATTGATGTAGGGGCGCCTGGGTGGCTCAGTCAGTTAAGCATCTGACTTTATTTTGGCTCAGGTCATGATCTCAGGGTCCTAAGATGGAGCCCCGAGACAGGCTTCGCTCAGCGGGGAGTCTGCTTGAGATTCTCTCCCTTTCCCTCGCCCTGCCCCTCCCCCTGCTCATGCACTCTCTCTCTCAAATAAATAAATAAATAACTTATGGAGACATGTCGTCCCTTATAATGTAGTCAAATATCTTCTCCTTTGTGATCTCTTGCACTGAAACATCTCTCTCTTACTTCAAACCTTATTTCACAACTCCAATGGCATCTAATGGGACAGAGAGGCCTAGGAGATAAGGATGATGAGTAGCTATTCAATCAAATAATTAGGATGTCTTTGGTCACTTTTAGAAAGCAATTTCTGTGTACTTGTGAGTTTTGACCCCAGATTGCTGGAGTATAAAAGGTAAGTACAGACTGATATCTCAAGAGCCTTGGTATGAATGCAAATAGACACTATTAACGTCGATGGCCGGGAAAAATGAAGAGCTGAGCTGAAGATACTCACCTCAATCTTTTATTCCGGCAGATCAGATATGCCTTCAGAGACACGGTGTCCTTTCCTCATGATGGCTGTGACACTCTTTGGTGATTAACTCTATCCAAGGAAAGAACTTCCATGACCCTATTTTAGGTGATATTTCAGTGGGGGGGGGGGTGCAGAAAGGGAGGTTATGCATCATTATGATAGTGGTTACACAGGAGTTTGAAAGCTTTGAAGCATTTCCCCACATACTTCATTTTATTTTATTTTTTTAAAGATTTTTTATTTATCTGACGGGGGGCAGGTAGAGGGAGAGAGCAAGCACAAGCAGAGAGAGCAGCAGAGGGAGAGGGAGAAGCAGGCTTCCCGCCGAGCAGGGAGCCCGATGTGGGGCTCGATCCCAGGACCCCAAGACCATGACCTGAGCCGAAGGCAGACGCTTAACGACTGAGCCACCCAGGCGCCCCCCAGGCATCTGTGTCTTTACAGTAATAATGACTGATGCCCCTGCTGCTCAGAAATACCAGACTATTTTCCTTTCCTCATAAACATATATATAGAGAGAGAGAGAGAGTCTTGTGAGTGAGACAAGAGAGAAAAGGAAAAATTAAGAGCACCCAAGAGAACATACACTGGCGTCAAAAGAAATACCATAAAATGCTCTAACGTGTGGAGCTAATAAATGCCCAACAGGTAGCTCAGAATATATATATATATATATATCCACGTTGCCTGCTTATTAGAGAAGATTTGATAGAAATACGAGTATTTCAAATGGGAGTTGGACTTTGGCAAGTACATCGAAAGAAAACATTGCAGACAGGAACGGAAAGAGAAAGCATTAGGGTAGAAATGGAAGGCCTGGAGAAGGGAAGGGGGGAGGCAGTGAGGAGGCAGGCCTGTTGGAACAACCTTGTTAGGAGCAGGATATTAGGCTGGAGAGGTAAAGTTAAAATTTAAAGGGCCTAGATTATCAGGGTGAAACATTTGAAACTGAACCTTTCAGCAACAGAGAAGCATGGCAGAGATTTTCAAAGGAGAGGGAAATGATTAAAGATGTGTTTCTTCAGGAGACTCATGTGTTGAGAACATGCAAAACAGATGGAAGCAAACAGTGTGAGAGGCTAGAAAAACAGTTAAAATGCTAGAACCACCATCCAGATGTGAAGCGAAGTCTTTCGGAGGGTCCTGGGGATAGAAAAGCACAGGGAAAAACTCAGAATCACGGATGCTACAGAAACGTCTTCCCAAGAGTCTGATCCCAAGGAGTAGAGATTATCCGACGCCTGTGAAGGATGATAGGCAAAGAGATATTTTTTGTACCTTCTTATCTGTATTTTATGTGTGTATCCACACACATACCCCACTGTGCTCATGGGGCAGGCACCCAGAAGACCCTTCCCTGCTCCTCCCCCAGGCGCTGGAGATAACACAGCTGAAGGGGTTATTAGTTGAGACATGATAACTAGACTTGTGAAAATGCAGGAGCCCTCAGAGGCAACAGAGGTAGACATTTTTCAAAATTAAAGGCCCAAAGAGTAGGATCCGCGGAGCGTTCGCGGTTAATGGATAGGAGAAACTAACAAAGGCGATTAAGCGCGCAGGGCAGAGCGGCACTTCCCTCCGACGAGCGCACAATTACCTCCCGAGCTCGGGGCTGAAAGCCTCCTATGCCCCGTAAAGGGTGCGAACGGTGACGTTAATGCAGAACGCAGAGTTATTCTGCCGAAGAGACCCATTTGAAAGTGAAATAGAGGTCAAAACCCCACTCTAACATGGAAATTGGAAACCGCCAGATGTTCCAATGCTGTGGTATAGCTCAAAAAGGGCAGAATTGACGGATTATTAACTGTGCCAGCTGGCATCGTGGAATTTATGTTTTCTTTGTTATGCGAAATGTACAATCATAATAGAAACATTAAAAACCTGAGTGGGTTCAAGGAAGGGCACAAAACAGTATAAATCAAAGTTTACTGTAATAAATATAACTAACAGCAGAGGGCTCCCTTAACGCCTGGCAAATTCTCAAGGCAGACAAACTGCAAGGGGAGGAGCCTTTTATTTTCTGGTAACTTCTACTAGCACTGAACGTTTTCATACGTAAGGGGGAAACCAACAAAATAAAATAAAATAAAATAAGTAACAAACATAGTTTTTAGAACTTCAGGTCCTAAGATTCTTTTGTCTATTTTTTTTTTTTAATTGTCTCTTTTGCTAGTGAGAAACTATCTGAAGTTATTAATGCAATAGTTCAGGGTGGTCTGGTTATAAAATGCCTCAAGATAGTAGAGTGAATGCAAGTTACAACCAAGAATAATAAAACACTTAGTAATTATGATACTGAATCAGCCAATAGGATTTTTTTTTAAATGAATATAGATTTCTAGAATGGTAATACGTGCTCAATATGGGAAATAGGTAATATAGAAAGAAGAAAAAATCAGTAAGCTTACCCCCCAGATATAACCTTAGTTAACATTTTTTTTTCAGTCTCTTGTGTGTATAATTTTCTGTCCATGTTAAGATGTAGTCAGATTGATTCTCATATTATGTATAGAATTTATCATTTTCATCTTGCTTAATTTAACATTTCATATTGTTATAAATTTAACTCTTAATAATTACATAATATTCAGTAATATGAATATATGTCCTAAAAGGTACTTAACCAAATGTAGTTGGATATTTAAGCACATTCTAAATGTTCTTTTTACATAAGTGTAATATCTTTTTGTTTAAAATCATTTTCCTGCATTGTGACTTAACTCCTCAGGCTAGTTTTCAAGATAAAAATCTTTAACAAGGGAGCATGAAAATAGTAGCCAGTTTAAACATAGCTTCTATTGAGGTGCAAATGGCATTTGTAAAACAAAACCCTGGTGCAGGAATGAAATGACCATTTTTAACCACACTGCTGCCCCTGAAGGACAACTGATAACAACTCATGGGAAATAACCCATGAGTAGCACAGAAAACATGGAAGGAGACACAACTAGGATTCGATAATGAACATCAGAAGCACACTATGGCCATATCTATATTTGAGTGTTTTTATATTGCTTTTAAATTTATTTATATGTATTTACATTTAACTGGGAAAACGGACATAGTACATTCTGATGTGTGAGTATAATTATTCTCTTAATTCATCATATTGTTGTTTTAAAATTCTGAATTAATGGAAATAGTAGCCAATATTAAAAAGAGATATCTGACTAAATAAATAAATAAATAAGAATGGATAGGTTGGGTGGTTAAAAGAGAGAGCGAGCGAGCTCTGTTGGAGGCACTTAGTACCCTAGACACAGGGAAAATTCTGGTGCCTGGAGTGAGCAGACTAGATGCACAGCACCTTTTCACACATGGTGTCTGCAGAGCTGGGCTTTTCTTTTTGCAGAGTATCGTGAAGTGTGAGCGGTGTGATGGACGAAGCACAAAAATCTGCTGTCAGAGTCAAATGATGTAGGTTCAAGTTTCTCCCTGATCATTACCAGATGTGTGACTTTGGAGGAATTACGTAATCCGGAAATTCACTTAAGGGTATAAAAAGGAAAAAAGACAGTAGAGTGATTTCTATAAACCCTCTGAAGTATTTCAGACTATCTACCTGATGACAGACAGCATTTCCGTAAGTGCCCATTTTTGGCCTATAATCCCTGCATCCAAATGCACAAAATTGAAACACAGGAGGGCTGCCCTCTGCAACTGAGGCCCTTTAGCAAATCGGGGCCTAGAAAAAACTGACACCTGGTTGGTTAAACACCAAGCTGTTTTTAAATCAAATTAAAATCCTTTATATTTTATATAATAAAATTTTTTTAAAGGTATTTTAAAAATAAAGCATTTTGAATCATTTACAAAGCACACTCATCTATGTAGTAGGCTATAGTTTATCCATATTTTCAACCATTTTTAATTTATTATGAAAAATATGGATAGACTTTGTCTTAAAATGTCATTCAATTTGCACATCGCCGTTAGAAAGGATTTATGATTTTTCAAAGGCCAGTTTTACTGCTAGTCGGGTATAGCACTCATTTGAATCCCGATATTTTTATTTAAATACATGTGTCTGATGGCTTCCTTGGATTCATCAAGGTACATCATTAACTACACCATGAGTCAGCAAATTTTGACCCTTCGACTCACTGGCTGAGTCCAGCCTACTGCCTGTTTCTGTGGAGCCCACAAGCTAAGAATAATTTTTAAATTTTTCAACAATTGGAAAAAGTCAAAAGAAATATAATATTTCTTAACACATAGAAATTATATGAAATTCCACGTTTAGCATCCATAAAGTTTTGAATTTCATTAATAGAAAATTTGTGGAAATTTGTTTTCTCTCTTGTTACATAAGTACTTGCATAATATCCTCAATTTTGCCTCTTGGCCTACAAAGCCTAAAATATTTTATTTACTGTCTGGCTCTATACAGAAAAAGTTTGCCAAACCCTGAACTATGCCAAAATCCAAAACCATTATTTAGTGCTCTTTGGGATCTTTATAAATAAAGACTATGCCTCTTTAGCATTAGAAGCAAATAGTCAACAGCAGTGGTTCCCCAAATTATCTGTACTTTGGAATTACCTGGGTAGCTTCAGAAAATATTGATGTTTGTGTCCCAGCCCCCGAGACTATGACTTAACTGGTCTGAGGTATGCCCTCAGTTTTGAAAGTTTTAAAACATGTACAGGTGATTCTAATATAGAGTTTAGGGGCCACTGATTTCATACTTGGGCAAGTTCAACCCACCCAACTTCACCTGAGCCTTCCCTCCTACTGATTCCCCGACACATGGCCCCTTGCACCTGCCCTAAACCCTCCAAACTCTCCTGAAGCCTCTCATTCCCACCGCCCCATGCTCCACTTCTAGTTGCATGTGACCAATTCAACTGAGAAGGTCAAAGCCAATCCATTACCAAGTTTGCCTGTCTTACTTCCCAAAAAGAATTCCTTCCTGAAGTTGATTCTGTTCTGTCCAACCCTCCTAGAGAGTATACAGTATGGTGATTTAAAAGAGGTCTTGAGGGATGCCTGGGTGGCTCTGTTGGTTGGGCACCTGCCTTGGGGTCCTGGGATCGAGTCCCGTGTCAGGCTCCTTGTTCAGCGGGGAGCCTGCCTCTCCCCCTGCTTGTGCTCTCTCTCTCTCTGACAAAAATAAAATCTTTAAAAAAAAATTATTTAAAAAAAATTTTTAAATAAAAAAAAATAAAAGAGGTCTTGAATTAGACCCGAATTTGAGTCCTTGTTCCTTTATTTATAAGATATGCGATCCCAAACAAATTGTTTAATCAGTTTGACTATCAATTTCCTCATCCATAAAGTAGGATTAAGAATAACACTACCTCGGGCGCCTGGGTGGCTCAGATGGTTAAGCGTCTGCCTTTGGCTCAGGTCATGATCCCAGGGTCCTGGGATCGAGTCCCGCATCGGGCTCCCGGCTCAGTGGGGAGCCTGCTTCTCCCTCTGACCCTCTCCCCTCTCATGCTGTTTCTCTCTCTCGCTCGCTCTCTAAAAAATAAATAAAATCTTTAAAAAAAAAAAAAAAGAATAAAACTACCTCATAGGGACCTTTGTGAGAGAACTCAATGAGATTTGCTTGCTCAAGTGTGGACCTGGGCTAGCATCATTTGCATCACTTAAGCACTTATTAGAAATGTAGAACTCACCTTCCACCCAGAACTTCTAAATCAGAATCTGCATTTTAATAAGATCTGATAGTGATTTGTGTACACATTTAAAATTTGAGGATCATAGTGCTGGGAAGATCTTTTCTCACAGCATGGCCAGGCTGAGTCTCTTCTCGGCCCTTCTACAACAATACCCAATATGCATGATGTTGGTGGTGCCCTGGAGGGTGGCTTTTATGCGCAAAAAGAAATTCCTTAAGGTAAAAAAAAAAATTGATTTGTCAGCCCTGTACAAAATAATATGAAATTAAGAGAAACCAGGGTGGGGGCAAGGGATGGTTAAAAACAGCAGGGTCACCTTTATACAACTGAGAAAAAGATCCCTCTGAGCATGTATGACCTCACAGGTGCACACCTGGTGAGCTGAGGGAGTCCTTGTGCAATTTAGAAAAACACACTTGTCTGGGCCGCTGTTGTCCTGTTTCAGAACACATGGCTTGCCAAGTACAGCCCGGGCTCAGCCAGTTGTCCTCAGGCAGTATGTGGCAACACTTCGGAGGTGAGATTAGATGAGGCCCTGAAGTAGGGTGTGGTCAGTTGGAATGAAAAGAATGTAAAGCAAAGGGTGGATCCCAGAAAAATGCCAAAATTGTGGAGGGCAATGGGGAAGAGGTAAGGTGAAAAATGAGCCCTGGGTTGTTAAGGAAAACTTCTGGGAAGAGGCAGGATTGACACAAATCTCAAGAATTTTTATAACTGAGGTAGGAAGGGGAGGTAGAGTCACATATTGAATATGTTACAAACAGCACTGGATGGTGAGAGAGCCTGTGTTTCGAGAACGGCAGGATGAACTGTGGGCAAGAAGGCAAATGGGGTATTGAAAAGTCTAAACTCATTAGACTATAAATATGAAGCCATCTTATTTTCTTCCAATAACTGCCCCCAACTATGCTGGACCAGTCTCCCCCCACCCACCCCCACACACATACACACAACAACATCTTAGCCCTCATCCATGGGTTTAACCACTTTGGTTAAGTCTTAATGTTACATCTAATTCATCATATTTTTCTCCCTTCCCCCAGCCAGAGGCATGGTCTTTATCAGGTTCCCCCTTTCTCCTCTTTCTTGAACTATCTCCTCTAGAGTTGGAGCAGGGCAGAGTGAGGTTGCATACCTCCCTGCTTCCCTGTGGTCCCAGCATGGTTCCTGCTCTTCAACAAGCCCCGTCCAATCCACAGCTCTAAGCACTGGACATTCCTTGTTCAATTTGTCCACATATTTGGCTGACCCCAGCTAGCATTATTGTGTCACATGCTTTTGTCCTTCACTGCGGGATTCCCCTGGAGTCAGTTGCCCCCAGACTCATTTAACTTTCTTGGCTAGTTTCCAGGCTTGCAACAAGTACATGTGGAAGCCATCTCAGTGTATCTTGAAAAGGGGTACATGTCACCTGGGGGAAGTGATGAGAAATCTTACTGACCTCTCCACCCAACAGTCCCCTCCCCAATGTGCAAGTGCACATACATCACATCTGTAAATACCCATTCATACACACCTGGCAGCTTAGAGGTAGTTCATCAGCTCTGCTATATAAGCAGACATTCGACCAGGGAATGAAGTGCTAGTCTGCCTTTCTTTAGCCTCCCCCAAGTTTATGAATGATTCTCTTGGACCTCCCTCTCTTTCCTTCCACAGGGAAGATATAGAGAGAAAATGAACACTTTGCTCCCCAAAAAGTTTTTTCTTCTTCTCAGTTTTTTTGTCTTTTGGTTTTTGTTTTGTTTTGTTTTGTTTTGTTTTATATCAGCAGGGATATGAGATAATGGAGTAGTGATACCAGGTCGGCTGGAATAATCCTCAGTAAACCATGCAAGGAGACAGCAGGTCCCAGTGGCTGGTTCTCAAGGCTTAGAATTTGGGGTACAATCTCAGCTTTGAATCTTTGATGATTCTGGGACAACATGAAAAATCCTACTCGGCCCCTGATGTTGCACTGTTACAGATAAAGAAATTAAATCTCAGAGAAGGGATGATGTTTGCCCAATATTAGAGAAGAGATGAGATTTAAATACCAAATCATACTTCTTCCACTGGATCTTGATAAATGCAACTTACCTATCCATAACCTGAAAGCTTTTGAGCTAGATGAATCCAGGAAAATAGGAGGGAACAGGCACATTCTGTATGCAGAGTCATCAGTCTATCCCCATGACTACCTTTATGTGCTTTTTACAAATTGATGTGATTAATCATAGTGCTGAATGCTGAGCCTAACTCACTCATCAGTTACAAGCATCTCAGTGTGTTATGTTGGTTTAAGAAAAAAATTATCCACTGTATATATTACCCCACAGATTTTGACTTGTTGAAGACTGGGGTAAATACCAAAGGGTATTAACACAACCAGCTAGTAAATGAGGAAGAATTTGCCTTGGGAACACTGCTCCACCTACATCAAGGTATTACAACCCATAGCCATGGACAGCTATACTTAAGCCAGTTTCCTGTGACTTCAGAAAGGTTAAGCTGGAGATCATCTTAACTAAACATTTATTTTTAATTTGGGCCAGGTCTATACAAGCAGAGAGAGAGAATATTCCACCATTAGCTAAAGCATTTGGTTCTTCTCCAAGGAGCAAACCAAGATCAGCCTCAGACATGTTTAGAGGTAGGACACTGAACATTTACTTAAATCTTCAAGTTACTGAATATTTATGTCATCTTTTATTTTACTGGGGATTAGAAGGTTTGCCCATATGGAGACACTGCTCTGAGAAAGCTGATGCAGGACTGTGCTCAAGAGGTCCATAAATACTGTTCAGTCAGATGAAGGCATCTCAGAGGCAATTCAAAGCAAACATTACTTCAGCAAACAAGTATTTACTGAGCACCTGCTCTGTGCTGAGCACGTTGCAGGGGTTATACTTCATTACTCAATATAAGTTCTCGGTGAGCCAGATATTTTCTTTCCATTTTTTTCTAAAGGCACAATGTAGAGATATTCTGTACAAAGATATTCAATGTAGACAAATTCTTGACTCCTTGTCCATCCCTGTTATTGTGCTGATCAATGCTTCCTAGGTCCAAGATCTTTGCTGCTTTCTGGTTATGATGACTGCTTTTTCCTTACTGATATAATTCCTTTTGAGTTGGCAACAGCTAGGAAATCTTTGCTTGCCTTGCTTAATTGAGCTGTCAGTTGAGATCCCAGTCCAGATCTTTTTAAAAGAAAGGAAAGGAGAGAAGGAAGGAAAGAGGGAAGGAAGGAAGGAAGGAAGGAAGGAAGGAAGGAAGGAAGGAAGGAAGGAAGGAA
>NW_023270807.1:67553345-67629612 GCF_011800145.1 Mirounga leonina | reverse complement strand
GAAGGAAGGAAGGAAGGAAGGAAGGAAGGAAGGAAGGAAGGAAGGAAAGATAAAGTTAATTCTAGCCGCTAAGTTTGTAGTTTTCACTAATGGCTTTTTGGAGTGGAATTAACATGCCATTCTCCAGATGCTTCATTTTGTGGGGAAGGAGCTCTAGAGAAATGTTCAAGAATTACTATTAAAGTGCCATTATGAAGTATCTCGCTGGAGTTAGATGATGCATTTCCCCATTTATATGTGTATCTTCTTCCCCTTGACAAGAAATGATCAGTAAATACTTAATGGTTGAATAAAAGAAAAAAATAAATGTCCAAAGGCAACCTTAGTATTTAAGTGCCTGCCCAGAGGAACTAATGAGCCATGACCCCTGGTAAAAGGACACAAGAGCACCAAGAAAAGTCTCAGCAGAGGGGTGGAGCTATCCAGACACAACATTATTGGCCAAGGGATAACCTACAGATTTAGAACATGTGCAACATGAAGCAGAAACAGTAGAAGTTGCTATACCTAGAAGCTCTTTCTTATGACCTAGAATAATAGAAATTTAGCTAACTTTTTTGTAGAAGTATCTCAGTCTTGTTTAATACAAAGAACCAAGCAATCAATTATCTTATTAAAAAGATAAAAATAATGCAGGAAACAGAAGAGAGAAGACAGCAAGGGAGGAGAATAGAGGTGAGAGGCAGGGAGGGAAGGGAGGAAATGTGGGGAAGAGAGAGAGAGACAAATTTGGTCCTTTAGAACGAGCCTAGGAATGTAAAGCCACGAAAAGAAGAGCATGCCTCTACTTGAAGGATGGCATTGTGCTCCAACTAACGCCACATATAAGACATCAGTCTTCTGCTAATGCCACTGAGAAAAGATGAAGAGCTTCTGATGGTTTGGGGCAGCTTCGTGATGACCAGCAGCCTGCAATCTGCCCAGTTTATTTCAGAAATATAAAAAGAATGAAGCAAAACACCAAAATGTATGTTCCCCCTTGGTCCACTGAAACATCAAGCTCCGGTGGGAGATTAATGTAGTATCATCCCCTCAAGTGTTTTGTTTTCAAATATGTGCTTGCAGGCTCCAAGAGGACTGATATTTAGTGGGAAACATAACCATATATAACCCAACTAATGGGCATTGTTATGATGTCTGTGTTTGGCTTAAAATACTTCAAGTCCAAAGGCGATGGGCTTCAAAGTGACCACCAGAGGGGTTCACACATCGTCCCTCCAGTGGAACACCATAGAAATGTCTGTAACTCCTGCCTGGGAAATCCTGAAGGAAGGAGAAGCCAGCAGCCTGCTTCAGTGGCAAGTAAAGAGAACAAGCTGGGTCTGTGTTGAGAGGGAACTGTGCTCCCCTCTGACAGCGGGTCAGAAGTCCGTGGAACTCAAGGTCCAGTTGGAGAACCCACAGCAGTATGGCAGACATTACCTACGGTCGCCTGCAATGAGTCCCAATCCTCTACAACCACCTCCCATGGAATGTGGGCACAACCTGGGATTTGCTTCTCACTGACAGAATATGGCAAAGGTGATTGGATGTCATTCCCTTGATGATGTTACTCTGTGTGGAAAAGCGTTGGAATGTCTCTCCCTAGATTAGACAAAGATGATGAGATGGTCACTCCCATTGTTACACCACATCACATAAGGCTCTCTTTGCAAACTGGATGGAGAGTCAAAGGACCTGTGAGAGGAACATATGGCCAAAAACTGCAAGGAGCCTCTAGGAGGTAAAAGAAGCTGATAGCCAGCAAGGAACCAGGGACCTCAGTCTTACACCCACTAGGGACTGAATTTTGCCAAAAATCACATGAGCTTGGAAGAGAGCCCCAAGTTCTAGAAAGGAACACAGCCCATCTAACCCCTTACCTGCAGCCTTATGAGACCTGAGCAGGGGACCCGGACTCCTGACCTATGGAAACTGCGATAATAAATGTGTGTTGTTTTAAACCACTGTTTCTGGTAATTTGTAATGTTGCAATAAAAAAACCAATATAATGTCAGAAAGGATCCTGCCCAGAGCACAAAGGGACTCCCAACAACAGGAGTCCGTGGAGTGATCATCTAAAACCAGAAGCTGATTGAGGACTGGGGGTGGCCTGCCAAAGTGAAGCATGCGCTGCCTGTCATGTTAGAGGCCCCCGATGATGATGGGAGTCTCCAAGGAACTCACAGATCATGGGAGCAGAAGGGAACCATCTGACAAGTCTACAGAGCTCAAAGCACCGAAGGCCAGGGCAAATTCCCCACTCCCTAACCCAGTAGAGTGTTAGTAAAACAGCTCCCTAGAGGGGGTAGAGGCCTGATTTATAGCACTTGCCAGTTTCTGTGGTGTAGAGACTCCCACCATGACTGATTTCAAGCTACCAACAGTTTAACAACTCGCTCAGAATTTTCCTCATGTATCACAATCAGCTGTTGGGAGCCATGCTCTAAAATACAGGGGCTCCTCTACTTCCTCCACCCTGGAGGGAGGATCAGCCTGGGGGAAGAGTGGGGGGAGCAGAAGCCTGACCTTCAACAGTAGGTCCCCAGTTGTGAGCGGTGGGGGGCAGTGAAGAGACTTAACCTTGAATGATGGTGAAAAGTGTTGATTCATACCCGTTAGACCGGTTAGAGAGTGGAGACCCCGTGTTGGTGACTAAGATAATGTAGAATTGCCCATTATACAAGGACGAGTAAAGGTCAAGGGATCTGCCCAGATTTTTCAAACACCTACTCACACAGGCACATGCACACACACACAAAATAGTACTAACAAGATAAATTCATTTTCTCTGTAGGTGAACTATCCAAGACAGAAATAAAAATTGCAGGGCTACCATTTTCTTTCTTATTCTTCTTTTAAAACGATTCCTTAATATTCCCCGCTTTTCTCAAAATGCCTTTGTAAGTGAGGGGACTCGTAAATTCCAAAGTTCTAAATAGACGAATGAACCATTAAATGGCTAAAGTCGATTTCCTGAGGCATTTCTCTGTTGGAAAGTGCTGTGGCTGTCTCCGGAGGCCCCCTGCTTAAAGGCAGCTCGTCCAGTTAAGGTGAGCACCAAGGTGCACTGCTGTGAGGCAGCTCGGGGGACAGAAGCCAGGGAGAAACCATCAGATTTTAAAGGCAGCGAAATCTGGGTGGCTTTGCATACCTAAATGGACCTGACAGCTAAATGGGAAGAGACAAGGGGCTAAACATGAATAGCTGCTTCAGGAAACTCACAGGGTGCAGAAGAGAAAAAACACTTTAAACCTTGGGTGGAACGAGACCTCTGGGGTCAAGATGAATCTGTCTGCACTATTTCCACGGGATTCTACTCCTGAGTTCTCAGGTGAGTCATCTGAGAGCAGTTGGAGCAGTTGCCATAGGTTACCCTCCTTTAGAACATTTTCCAAGGGATAAAAGCCCTACAATTTTCATCCACATACACGAGTTCTAGAAGACTATCACTTTGAGTTATACATCAAACAGCTAGACGCGAGTCGTCCATGGCCGCTGATCCTTGTACACATTATCAGGGCACCTGTCCTCTGTTGATTCTGTTCAAGGGAGACTCTGGCAAATAAATACCACTTAGCAGAAGGAGCTCAAAAGTAAGGAGTCTCTTTGACGTGTTTATATCTTCATAAATTTTTTGGACTCTCCTTGCTCTCAGCTCGGGACCTTAATTTTCACTTCACTGAGAAAATAGAAGCAACTAGAAGAAAATTCCAACAGGCTTCTACCAAAATATCTACCCACATTCTCTGCTTCCCCACCTCTTCCAGAGATGAAATTTCCATTCTAAGTGTCAGCCCTTCTCGGTGTCTACTAGATCCTGTCCCTCTTGCCTGACCAAAATGTCAGTCCACCATGTCTCCCCTCTATGTCCTACACCATTCATTTCTCGCTGTCTGTTGGATCATTTCTATCAGGATTCCAACATACTATTATTTCTCCCACCTTAAAAAGAAACAAGCACTTATTTTGACTCTGCTTTCCCTACTAACTCCCTTCTCTTGCTCCTCCCGGCAGCAAATTGCCTGGCTTGTCTCTAATTTCTTCCCTCCATTCTGCCTGGAATGCACTCCATCAGGTTTTTGCCCTCACCCCTCCACTGAGACTGTTCTTGACAATGTCATCAGTAATTTCCATGTTAGTAAATCCAATGGTCAGTTCTCATTGATCATCCTACTTGTCTGTCAACTCAGCACGTGACAAGGTAGATCATTCACTCCTCCTTAGCACAGTTTCTTTATACTGGTTTCCAGGATACTACATTCCCAGTTTTCCTTCTTCCCCACCGGTCCCTCCTTCCTAGTCTCCTTGATTGGTTCTGCTACTTCTCCTTGAAGACTTAGTGTTGGAGAGTCCCAGGCTCAGTCCTTGGCCTCTTCTCTTCCCCATCTACCCTCAATCCCTTAGTGACCTCACCAAATCCCATGACTACCTTAGCATTTATATGCTGATGGTTCTCAAATGTAGACCTCCAGTGCAAACCTCTCTCCCAAATTCTAGACTCATATAGCCCAACTGCCTCTTCCATATCTTCACTAGGATGTCTCTAGCCTCTCAAATTTAACAGATCCAAAACTGAACTCCTTACCTTCTCCCCAAATCTTCTCCACCAGCAGTCTTCTCCAACTCTTTGAGGGCAACTCCATCCTTCTATTTGCTCAGGCCAAAAACCCTGGAGTCATCCTTGGCTCTTCTTTCCCCTACATCCCCTACACAACCAGTCAGAAGATTGTGCTGGCTTTATCCTCAGAATACATCAAGACTCTGACCACTTCCCTCTGCGTGCGCTGCTTCCAGAATGGCCCCGTCCCTGTTTTCCTCTCATCTGAATTACTATAATGGCCTCCTAAACAGTCTCCTGGCATCCCCTGTTGCCATCGAGAGTCTTTTGCCACGCAACAGCCAGAGTAATTAATCTGAAACATAAACTCTGCTATTCCTCTGCGTAAAGCCCTGTAGTTAGTTCCCAACGCTCCCCTGCAAGACAATTGCCTCAAGGGAGGCCACACCGCAAGTTCTTCAGGCTAAGGGAGACCCACTTCCTCAATTAGAGAGGAAAAGCTCCTTCTACTGGCAAAGTAAGCAGAATTTGAAGCTTCAGTTTCTTCAGTTATATTAGATCCACCTGTATGCTCCTACCCCGGTTTTCAGGGTCCACTACTTCCCAATCAATAACCTCAATATAAATGATCATAAGAGGATTTGAGTTCAGTTTACTATTTCTGGGTAGCATATTGACTAGGTCACATAGGTTTCAATATGCCATGTTTTTCTTGTCATTAATTTTTGCCTAGTTTGTAATTGGGTTTGATACCCTTGTTAAACCAAGAGTTGTTAGAAAGAATGCTTTTCAATTTCTAAATGCATATATATATTTTTAAATAGTCTATTCTTGTTAATGCCTGCTTTTTTTTTTTTTTTTGCACTGTTGTGAGATAATGTGTTATGTATGGTTTCTTCTTTCTTGAGCATATGAAGATTCTATTTGTGGTCTAATACATGGACATTGTAACTGTTTCCTGTGTGTTTGAAAAGCAAATGCATTCACTACTTTCAGAGCTGGCTAATACATTAATTTGGCTTAGCAAATGCCCTCTAGCCTTCCATATTTTCTGTTGCCTCGATCTGTCAACTTCTGATGAAGGTATGTACATTAAGGTTCATACTTATAAATCTGTAAAAAAAAAAAAAAAAAAATAACAAAAAAAAAAAAAAAAAGAGGGAAAAATACCTGTAATGAGTCCCATCTCAGGCAGAGAGAAAACCCACCTCCTTACTGTGACTGCAAAGCCCCCACTTCCTCTCTCCCTGTCCTTCCCTCCTCTCTGGCTGCTCATTCCATTCCTGCCAGGAGCCTCCTTGTACCTCTTCAAACGTGGCCTTTGCTCTAACCGCTCCCTCTGCTCAGAAAGCTCTTCTCCGGGATCCATTTGGCTAATTCCCTCACCTCCTTCAAATCTTTGTTCAAGTCTCACCTCTTTGATGAGAGCTTCCCTCTCACTCTATTTAATGGACCACTGTTGCCCACCCTCGGTTAGCAGTTTCAACCCCCCTTATCCTGTTCAGTGTTTTTCTTTTTTTCCATAGTGTTTATATCACCCTCTAACATACTATGTGATTTACTTACTTTGTTTATTCTTTGAGGTCTGTCTTCCCTACTTGAAAGTAAATCCTGTGAGAGACAGGTGTTTATCTGTTTTTCAACTAACATATTCCAAAACCCTAGAACTGTGCCTGGCCCATAGTAAAACTTTATAAACATTTGACGAATGAATGACCTTCCCTTAGACCGAGGCTTCCATCTTGGTCATGCTTTCGGGGAATGTTCATTGCATTATAAGACTTTTCTCAACTCTCTGTTGGGAAAAATAAATATCTACATTAATAATAGCTCTTGTTATGAGATCAGATCACAGTGCATCTATTTTTTTTTTTTTTGCTATTTGATTTAAAAGTGTAATTTAGTTAATATAAAAGTATGCTATTATTTCTCAAAAGACTATCCCCACAGTCAATATTTCTTTATTATTTTTGGCTCATAGTCCTCATTGAGAATCCCCAGGAAGGGACACCTGGGTGGCTCAGTTGGTTAAGCGTCTGCCTTCAGCTCAGGTCATGATACCAGGGTCCTGGGATTAAGCCCTGAGTAGGGCTCCCTGCTCAGCTGGAAGTCTGCTTCTCCCTCTGCACCTCCCCACACTCATTCTCTCTCTCTCTTTCTCTCTTTCAAATAAATAAATAAAATCTTAAAAAAAAAAAATGATAGTAAGGCTAAGTCCTGCAGGACAAGTAACAGTAGCCAGACGAGGCCACTAAAGGAAGACCGTTTTATTTTTTTTTAAGATTTTATTTTTTGGGGGACACCTGGTGGCTCAGCCTGTTAAGCATCTGCCATCGGCTCAGGTCATGATCCCAGGGTCCTGGGATGGAGCCCCACATCGGGCTCCTTTTGCTCAGCAGGGAGCCTGCTTCTCCCTCTCCCTGCTGCCCCCCCCTGCTTGTGCTCTCTCTCTCTCTCTCTCTCTGACAAATAAATAATAAAAGAAATCTTTTAAAAAGAGGGAGAGAGAATTCCCAGGAAAATTTACATATATATATTCTTTCCTCCAAAGAGTCCAAGGAACCCCTTACACTTCTTCGTGAATCTCCAGGTACTCGCGGACCTCCATAAGAGGCTTCACAGACATGTACACACAGACACGTACATCCACTTGAGATTGAACTTACATGACCTCTCTGATTTTAATCTTGTTTGAAACTTCTTTTAATCAGTTTTTTTTTTTTAACTTTCCCCTACATCTTACCAAGTTGGTTTGGGGTTTTGTTGTTGTTGTTGTTGTTGTTGTTGTTTCTGTTTATCGAAATCACTTTAGAGTGTTTCAGTTTCACCCAAAGCTTGTGAATGCAGGATAGCCATTTGAAAATCCTGCTGGAAATATGTGTAGATTTTCACTTCAAAGTGAATGGAATGCAAAATGAAGATGTGGAAGTAATTCCTGGGTCCATAAATACTTAATAAGCTTTTGGGTTTAGGGTTGTGAAGTGGCACACTTAAAATATACTGTATTTAAAAATAGAATACACAGATTCCACACAATTCTTTGAGTGAAAAATTGTTCAATTTACCAATCATATTCCTTCAACTCAGAATCATGTCTGTCTTATTAATTAGTCTGTTCTTTTTTTTTTTTTTTTAAGATTTTATTTACTTATTTGACAGAGAGAGACACAGAGAGAGAGGGAACACAAACAGGGGGAGCGGGAGAGGGAGAAGCAGGCTCCCCGCGGAGCAGGGAGCCGGATGCGGGGCTCGATCCCAGGACCTGGGATCATGACCTGAGCCGAAGGCAGACGCTTAACGGCTGAGCCACCCAGGCACCCCTAATTAGTCTGTTCTTACCTGTAATTGTAAAGAGCATTTCTGGCTATAGTCTCTGAGCAATTGTTTACTATAAAAAGTTTTCAAGTCTGTGTGGGGGCCGTGTCACCGGCCAGCTCTGTCCTGCAGACAAGTGGTTTTGCAACACCTGTGCTGTCTGAGAATGTCCTGTGGCACTTCACAATTCCGAGCTTCCCTGGCTCACTGACAGTCCTATTGAATCAGGATCTGCCAGGTGGAGCCCAGGCATGTCATTCTGAAAAACTTCCAAGATGAGTTTTTCAAGACAAACGCTGCACAAGCAATGGGAAGCCATGTTCTTTCTTTCCCTTTCCACTTTTTTGTTGTTGTTGTTTTTTAGTTTTTATTTTGGATTAATATTTGAGTTATACAGAAGTTCCAAAGTTAGTATAGAGAGTTCCCATATGCCTTTCACCCAGCTTCCCCTAATCTTAACAGTTTACGTATCCACGGAACATTTGATCAAACTAGGAAATTAAGCTTAATATATTACTATGAATTAAACTACAGACTTTTGGGCACCTGGGTGGCTCAATCATTAAGCGTATGCCTTCGGCTCGGGTCATCACCCCGCGATGCTGGGATCGAGCCCCTCATCGGGCTCCCTGCTCAGCGGGAAGCCTGCTTCTCCCTCTCCTACTCCCCCTGCTTGTGTTCCCTCTCTCACTATCTCTCTCTCTGTCAAATAAATAAATAAAATCTTTTAAAAAAATAAATAAACCACAGACTTCATTCCAGTTTCACCTTTTTTTCCACTGATGTCCTTTTTCTGTCCCAAGACCCAATCCAGGGCACCACACCATGTTTAATCATCCTATTCCCTAGTCTCCTCTCATCTATGAAAGTTTCTTAGCCTTTCTTGTTTTTTATGACCTTGAGACTTTTGAGGGGTACTAGTCAGATATTTTGTGGAATGACCCTCAGTTTCAATTTGTCTGATGTTTTCTCATGATTTGGGGAAGAATTCTTCAGAGGTGACATGCCCCATTCATTGCATTACATGGTGGGGGGAGGACATGATGTCAAAATAGCATATCACAATGCACCTCTATATCCGGGGACTGCCTCCCAACACCACAGACCAGGACCTGGTGAAGCTGTGTCAGCCACATGGGAAAATAGTCTCCACGAAGGCAATTTTGGATAAGACAACAAACAAATACAAAGGTTATGGTTTTGTCAACTTCAACAGTCCTGCAGCAGCCCAGAAACCTATGTCTGCCCTGAAGGCTAGTGGGGTTCAAGCTTAAATGGCAAAGCAACAGGAACAAGATCCTACTAACCTCTACATTTCTAATTTGCCACTGTCCGTGGATGAGCAAGAACTTGAAGATATGCTCTAACCATTTGGACAAGTTATTTCTACAAGGATACTACGTGATTCCAGGGTACAGGTCATGGTGTTGGCTTTGCTAGGATGGAATCAACAGATAAGTGTGAAGCCGTGATTGGTCATTTTAATGGAAAACTCATTAAGACACCACCTGGAGTTCCTGCTCCTACAGAACCTTTACTGTGTAAGTTTGCGAGCGGAAGACAGAAGAAGAGGCAGAACCCAACCAAATACATCCCTAATGGGAGACCGTGGCATAGAGAAGGAGAGGTGAGACTTGCTGGAATGACATTTACTTATGACCCAACCACACCCGCTATACAAAACAGATTTTATCCTTCACCATACAGTATTGCTACAAACCGAATGATCACTCAAACTTCTCTTACACCCTATATTGCATCTCCTGTATCTGCCTAGCGGGTGCAAAGTCCTTCTTGGATGCAACCTCAACCGTATATCCTACAGCACCCCGGGGCCATGTTAACTCCCTCGATGGAGCACGCCATGTCACTACACTGACATCTATGATCAGCCCTCTGGCCCAGCAGATGAGTCATCTGTCACTAGGCAGGACCGGAACACACATGCCTGCAACATCAGCTATGCAAGGAGCTTATTTGCCGCAGTATACATATGTGCAGACCACGACGGTTCCCGTTGAGGAAGCGAGTCGTCAGCAGCAGGTGGTCGTCAAGACGTCTAATGACCATTCACCATATACCTTTCAACCTAATAAGTAACTGTGAGATGTACAGAAGGGCGTTCTTACATGAAGAAGGGTGTGAAGGCTGAACAATCATGGATTTTTCTGAGCAATTGTGCTTTAGGAAATTACTGACAGTTTTGCACAGGTTCTTGAAAACGTTATTTATAATGAAATCAACTAAAACTATTTTTGCTCTAAGTTCTATAAGGTGCATAAAACCCTTAAATTCATCTAGTAGCTGTTCCCCCGAACAGGTTTATCTCAGTTAAAAAAAAAAAAAAAAAAGATTTTTATCAAATGTTACGATGCAAAAAAAAAAAAAGTAAGAAAAAAAGAAAACTTCAATTTTCTGGGTGTGCACAAAGACCATTAAGACTTATCCAAGTACATGACTGGATTTTTGTGGGTTTCATCCATTTTGTGTTTAATTTGCGTTTTCTTCTGCTGTATGCAATGGGCTCTGACATTGAAGTAGTCCAACTTCCCCCCTGGTGTTCCGTGCTTGCGAGTGTGAGTGTCGCTGTATTCAGTGTTGCCCTCCACGTCTCTCCTCTTAGCTTTTCCATTTTTCTTTCAGCGTAGTGTGAAGTGTCTTCTCCTTTTCTATGAATTCCAATTTGCCTTAACTCCTTTGATGCTGTAGCTGTTTCAGTACAAGTTAGTTCAAACTAATGATGTAGAATGCTTTGACCAAGTGAGCTGGTCTGTTACGCCTTGCAAAACAGCAGCATAGGGCTTTTAAAAGGTAGTCAATAAAAGTTGCTGAAATTTTGGCTTAAAAAAAAAAAATGCACATCACTAGTGAGGTCAAGACTGCTCACACGGTTGAGGTGCCATCTGTCAGGATTCTCCATGATGCAGAGACAACTTTTCCCCTCTTCTAATGAATTGTCATGTTCCAGAAATAACCTTAGAGTGTTTCAGTTTCACAAGAAACTTGTAAGTCATGGCAATTCATTAGGAGAGAGCTGCTAAGTCTAGCCTGCACAGAAGGAATCAAGCTCCACCACCAACCACCTGCACCCCCACCCCACCACCCCCGGAGAGGGAAGTGGCATCTACATATATTATTTGGAATCCTTTAAGAAAGATTTGCCACTTCTCCTTTATTTATTTATTTATTTATTTATATTTATTTATTTATTTATTTATTCAATCAGTTATTTATATTAGAACGGAATCAGGTTTTTGTTTTGTTTTTCAAGTTATAATTCAATTCCAATGTGGCTTTTTTTTTTTCCCCCTCAAATCATTCCACCTCTGGCCATTTCAAGCTCTTTCAAGTTGGCTCCTATGTCCTTTTGACATGCTTCCTCTTTAAAAAAAAAAAAAATGCATTTCCTTTCATTCTAGCATCACAAATGCCCCAGGCTCACCTTGGATTTTCCCTGACCCAGGACTGAAATCAGACATTTCTCCAAGGAGGTTTGGTTCTTTTGTTGGAAAATGACATCTGGAAACCAAGATTTAGGTGCTGGGTATGGTTGTTGCTGCTGGAGTTTTACTGCTTCTATGCCCTCTCCAAGGACAGAGCAGGGAAATATAAACATGTATACTAACCATATACACATATATTTATAATTATTTCTGTATTTATCTATCTGTCTAAATAATAAACTAAATGTGAGTTTGAACTGATGTTTCCAATGCTAATTCTGCACTACAGAGCTTATTCTAGCCTTCCCTGCTTATTTATAACTTCTATCCCTGGCAGTGGGAAACCTTCCCATTATCTACAATTTATTTACATATTCATTTAGCCCTGGTGTGCTTGTAGAGTTACAAAATGACTAACCCATAACCCTGTGAGAAATGAATTCACCAGCCAGAGCAGAGTGTTTATGTATAGTTCTTTTTGTTTTCAGCCTTACCGTATCTAGTAAAAACATTATTTTCTAAAGTTACTTAAATCAGCTTCTTTTTTACCCCATCAGTTTGTTTTTGAATAGTATTTTTGCCTTGTGACTTAAGTCACACATGCTCAGTACAGAAAATAAGAGCAAGCAAAAAGAAGAAAATATAACTCATCCCAATACCATGGCTCAGCAATAACAAGATAAGCACTACTCACATTTTGTGGTGGTGTGTGTGTGGTCCTTTGTGTTATTTTTACTAAGACTGAGATTATTCCTTGTATTCTGTTGTATGATTGTTTTCCCACCTAATGCTACAGATCTTTAAAGAACCATAGGTTTGTAAACAGAGGCACCTCCTGATAAGATGCATATTTGGAAAGACCATCCTGATGCCATAAAGAGAATACAGTGGAGGTGAAGGGAAGGAGGGAGATATTGCAATCAGAAATATCAGCTAAGCAGATAGAATTATCTGTGATTATATGTGACATATTTAAAAGAATAACAATTGGAAGAGGGGAGAATAAATGAATTTGAGAGGCATTTCAAGATAGACTTGCCAAGATTTTGGTAGATGATTGGCTACTGGAGTAAGGTAGAGGAGGAGGTAAAGAACTCTGACATGTTAAGATGAATAGATCATCAACAGTGATGACATTTACCCATGTCCATATAAAATACAAAGCAAAGGACGGATCTTACAGAGAAGATGATAGTTTTCTTTTTGTACATGTTGAGTTTAAGGTGCTTCGGTTCTTCCAGCTGGAGCAGTTTAAGGTCAGCTGGATGTTTGTGTCTGGTGGTCAGATAAGAGGATCAAGCAGGAGGCTTGAACTTGTAGAACTTGTAGAAAAAAAATGATAGACTTCATACCAAGAGAGTGGGAGAAATCACTCAGGGTGATTTGTAAAGCTGAAGAAAGGAACAACAAATACAATTAGAAACTTAGATACCATTTAGGATTAGGGCAGGGGAAGAGGAATCATTAAAAGGGACATGAGGGGGAAAAGTGGTCCAAGAGCTAAGAAGAGAACCAAAAGCAGGTAGTGTCTAGAAAGTAAAGAGTGGAGGGGTTCAGAAAATGGAGTGGCCAACCATCTTCGTGCTGCAGTCACGAAGATGAAGAGGCTTCCAAGGACTGAAAGGGGTAAGGACATTGAGGTAACACACGTCAACTCTCTTTCCAAGAATGTGAAAGTGAAAAAAACCAGAACTGCAGTGTGGTCTCTTGAGGAGAAGTTAGAGTAGATGAGAGGCATTGTTTCCTCTCTTTCTCTCCTTATTTAGGACTGGGGAGACCGACAGGCTCAGGGGTTGTAGGTGAGAAGTCTCAGAAGCCTGACTGGGTGAGTTGGGTCTCCTGACATTTAAGTTACCTTTATAGCCCTAAGGCTTAGTGAGGAATTATTGCAAAATGTGAAGAGTGGAAATTCTTAGTGTGGGTTAGGTGAGGGCAGAAAATATTGTGAGCCTTCATGTGTTACACACAGAGAATGCAAGAAGAAATAATAGAGAAGGTCATTTATTTAAAATCTGAGGGAGCTATTGTCATACACATTTAAAGCAACAGTTAAAAATTCTGGTGTTACATGAAGAAAACCATAATAATACAACTTTGTGCTTTTTATCCATTATATGGTTTTTTAACTCAATCAATCTGTAATGCTCAAGGGGTTCAAGAACAATAATACAATGTGTTTCCTGAGGGTTTCAGATTTGCAATGACCTTGAGTATGGACGAAACTCCAGCTAACCACATAATACTGTGAGAAACCTTCAAGAGAAAAATCTACATTCATTCCTCACGTGGGAGTAAATGTTTTGGACTCCTCTAAGCAAACAACTTCATCTTACATATTTATGTTAGATTTTATAGAAGAATGTAGTGAAAACATAAACAACACTGAACTGAAATATGAGCTGTTTATTTATTGAATGGCTCTTTTTAAAAAGTAATGATAATGTGAGTCACAGAAGTTAACTGCTCCCTTTTGTAATACAGCCTGGAATTTCTTTTGATGTGAACAAAGATACAATTATTTACACGTAAAATAAAAAGGTTTTTTTTCAATTTTTTAAAATTAAGATAAGAACACTGATTTAAGTCAAACTTTGAATACAGATAGAAATTCTATTCTACTCGGTACTTACTACTACACTATACTCTATACTTACTACGATGTAAGTATGTTCTGTAGAAGAACCTTTACTTAGAGCAGTGGGAAATAGAGCCTTGAAGTCCCCATCCCACTTCTGTTGCCAAATGGCAAGTCATTTGCCTTCTCTGGATTTGGGTTGGAGATTTGCAGCTTCTTTGATTCCAGTCTCCTATACCAAATGTTGTAAATCCATTCTTATCTCTGGAAAGGAGAGAGATAAAATCTGATGAGGAAACTAAGGCAAAAAGAAATGCATTGACTTAGTGAAGACAAAGAACAACGACATCAAAAGAACCAGAAGTAAAATAAAAACTCAGTTCATACCAGCAGAGTACCGTGGCTGACAGCAAGACTCTGGATAGGCTCAAGTACAATCTTTGTTACTTACTAGCGGGAACCCTGGGGTGAGTTACTTAATATCCCCATCCTAAAAATGGGTTAATAGTAGACCTTACTGCTTAGGCTTTTTGTAAGGATTGAAGAAGTTAATACAAGAAAAATATTTACAACAGTGCCTGATACATGTAAAGACTCAAGAAATGTTAGTTGTTCATATTATTTGCACTAACCTCTTCGTATTTAACCGTCAACAGTTTAAATTTGTTAGTCAAACATAATAATAGATTGAACCCCTGCTCAAAAAGCCACCAACCAGGTTTTAAGTGGCCCGAAAATTATACAATTTGGGAAGCCCTCTTTAAGAAACAGGGCACAGAATTACAAAGTATGAAGGCAGCAGAGCACCCATCAAAGCCCAGGCATTTGGGGAGCCCAATGCTCCCCCTGGCCCTCTCCCCTCTGCCATTGGGTAGAACGTAGCATGTTGCCGTGACCTGGAAACTCTCTAGGTACCCCTGTTGTAAAAGAGAACAAATAAAAGGATTCTTCCACAAACTAGCCACAGTGTCGTCCTGACTCCACTGAGAAGTTCTTGGATCTCATAGGACTCAAGGCTGAGAGACTTACAGAATGTTTGAAGTTAGAAGAGACCAACCCGATGTTTTTCTTATTAAAGCATGCCTTACGTGCAGGCCCAGAGGCCAGCTCCGTAACTGCTGGGTCCTGAGATCCAGCAGGAGCAGATGAGAGCTGTAAGGCTGCCAAAAAGCAGGGCCCCAAGCAGCTGCGTGTGGTGCGTGTTCAGAGCCAGCATTCTGGGACTGTGCCCCGGGAGGGCTCAAGTTACCCAACACCTGGGTGAAGTTAGCCGTT
The DNA here is from genome assembly GCF_011800145.1 of Mirounga leonina. NCBI lineage: Eukaryota > Metazoa > Chordata > Mammalia > Carnivora > Phocidae > Mirounga > Mirounga leonina. The sequence continues at coordinate 67,614,464 of NW_023270807.1, read as the reverse complement.
ACTTATTCCAAAAGAACAGAGCTGGGGAAGCAAAAGGGAGAGGATAAGAGTAAAAGAAAGAAAGCAAAAGATATTTCCTGTCTGTCCTCTGAAAGGCAGTGAGGCATTTTCCCTAATGGCTTCCTTCTGACAGGACAAGGCTGTCTTGAGGACTCCACCAGCAGGCAGAGAATAGAGAGCCAGCCCAGTGGAGAGCAGGAGCATATGAAGGCAAACAACTAGGGAGAGAGTTTTCTTTTTCTCTCTTCAGTTTTTCTTGCAAACCATCCAAAACCCCTACAGTTGTCATTATTTATTTACACTAAGCAATCATGAATATACCCTAGGAGCCCCAGGACAGCTCCGTGCTCAGCAAGGAGTCTCTGGGATTCTCTTTCTCCCTCTACCTCTGCCACTCCCCCCGCTTTCCCTTTGTTGGGGGGAGCTGGGAAGAGGTGGTGTGGATGAAGGAAAAGAGGACGGCTGGAATTATCTTTACAGTTCATCTGTAAAACTCCCTCGCGTGAAGGAGGCTGTGTAGCTCAGTGGTCAACATGGCCTGGCTCCATCACTTTTCAGCTGCATTCTGGACAATGGGTTAAACGTTAGGTTCCTTGTATGTGACATGGGGAGGAACATGATACCTACCCCTGGGAGCACTGGGAAGACTAGTTGAGACAAGACAAACCTAGCTCCTAACAAGGCACCAACACCTACTCAGTGCTCAAAAAGTGCAACAATTATTATTATGACCATTATGCATGACTTGAGATTTTCTTAATCCAATGTATCAATCATTTCACTGATTAAAGGAAATATAGTCTAAAGTTTTCTTGAGAGTAACAATTACTAAATTACTAAACCCTTCCTTTCTTTTCTTTTAAAAAGATGTATTTCTTATTTTAGAGAGAGAGTACAAGCGGGGGGAGTGGCAGAGGTAGAGGGAGAAAGAGAATCCCAAAGAGACTCCTTGCTGAGCACGGAGCTGTCCTGGGGCTCAATCTTATAACCCCAAAATCATGATGTGAGCTGAAACCAAGAGTCAGACGCTTAACGGACTGAGCCACCCAGGTGCCCCTAAACCCTTTCTTTCTCTTTGTTAATGTTGACTTATTTCTCAAATCACAGACTTGTTCTTTTAATTCTTTAAATATCAAAAGTCACCAACTCAAGGCCCCCAGATTGAACATTTCTATAGAATGCTGAGCATTGCTGACATTTCTTCAAGAAATAATGCCCTAGATAAAAACGCAATGTTTGGAAATTTGCCACTAACATCTCATTAAAGCAGAACTATATGTTTTAGTTTCAGCCTTCCTAAAAATCTATTCTTGGAAGGACACCCAGACCTGTTGCAAAAGTAGAAAATGTGATCCTTGGCCCTGGGGAGTATATAATTTAATAAAGAAACTGGCTGTACACAGAATCACATAAATAAATGGAACAGAAACATATAAGCAAACATTTATACGTAGTTGAGCACAGCTGCTTAGGTTTACACAGGTGCTAAATAATGTATCAGAGAAAGAAAAATTAAGAAAGTGGTGGTTATTACAGTGTTTGGCAGCTAGAATACAGAGCAATGTAAGTTTTGAAATTGCACAGAACTACACATGCATGGTCTTCATGTTTGTTAAATGGCACATTGGAGCCTAAGGACGCTCAGAGATTAGTGAAGAAGAAAAAAAGAATTCCAAATTATGGGAAGAGCAGGTATAAAGGATTGGAAATGAATGGGGTTGAATTGTTCTTGTTGTTGATAATTACTTTTGACTAACATTTGAACACTTCCATTGTGCCAGAAATAGGGCTTCACATGAATCATCTCATGTAATTCCCACAACAACCCAAAAATACTGTGTCATTGCTCACATTTTACAGATGAGAAAACTGAAGCTCAGAGAAATTAAGTGACTTGACCAAAACGTGTGTCTAAGGATCAGCAAGTGCCTGTACTAGAATTTGAACCTGGGTCTGTCCGATTCCAAACCTGCCCTCTTAAGCTATTACCACACTTCCTTGCTATCATAAACTGAAAAGATAAGAGAGGTAGAGGAAATCATTTTAAAAACAGACAGTGAGATGAAAGACTGTTTATGAAGCCCCTTAATGCCTCAGATGAAGATCATGACAGGACCAAGCTGTGTAGAAAGGCTCAAAGAGGAGTGCATGGGCTAGAGGAGCCTTGGATGAGGCAAAGCCAGCCAGCAAGAGAGGGAACCCATGGTGCACATCCAGCTGCCATCCAAAGCATTATTAACTCTTCCTTTATCACTAAGCAAGTTGCTTTTACCTGAAAACTTTAACTCCCTAACACACACGGTAGTATCACCATACCACAAAGTGGAAAGCAGGCCACCCCAAATACGTGTGTAGACAACCAGAGAGAGTATTGGCCATCCACTTGGTGACTTGGCCAATTGGTAACTGAACTGGAAAGATATCGACCACCCTAATAACTTCTCTACCAGACAACTCTTTCTCTGAATGAGTTCTCTGAACGGCACTATCTGTTAACCTACCCGTGAGGAAAAGTGAGTCTCTAGGGAAGGACGGACCTGTACTTAAGCTCAGGCTCAAACAACCACTGACTTTGGGACCCTAGACAAGCTCCGTAAGCCCTCTAGGTATCATCTCTAACACATACCTAATAATTCTACCGTAGGGTTATAGAGAGCATTAGCTGAGGCGACGTGTGACACACACTTAGGACAACACTTGGCCCATGACAAGTCGCTCAGACACATTAGCTGTTGTTATTAAAGATCTTATGAGACAGGTAATGTACTCTAGAAGCTCTTCAAAGCAGTCAGAGCCATCCTTCCTCTCTGCTACTGAAATCAGCAGGGTGACTGACAGTGGGGCTGGAAAAACCCGCCATTGAGCGCCTCTGTGTTATCAAGCACATTTTTGCCGTGGGTGGTACCACTGACTCGTGCAGGATAAAGATCTAGTTAAGCACAGTACTTTGGAACCCCAGGAGTCAAATCCGATAGCTGCAGTGGTCTGGGGGTGGGACACCACTGCTAAACTGAGCATTTCCTCTCGGGCTTTCTGTTTCCCTCTGGCTTCCTGTGATGTTCACTCAGATACAACTGCAACCAGGATCTGTGGTGCCGTTTAATCACGTTCCCTTTGCAGGAGGTTTTGTTTGGGTGCAGTTCGGTCAAAATGAGGTGGGGGCCGGGGGAGTGCAATCGGTTGCAGCTGTTCATCATTACTCAGATAAGCTCCAGAAGCCTCCCAATTAACCTTCATGTGTAATAAAGCCAATCAGTACATGAAAACAAGAATTTCTCATTTACTGAAATGATATTTGGCTTGTAATTGCTGTCTGGGAATGTTGAACCAAGTAGAAAACATTAAGAAAATTGCACTCCTCCCCACAAATTTAAGCTTAGTGATTATTAAAGAAAAAAAAAAAAGACCAAGAATGTCATTTGGTAGCGTAAGCTGTTTTTTTCCTGATTTCAAGGTAAGAATAGAAATACATATTATGCCTTTTGATGTAAGATACTAAAACATGCTTGCAATTTAAAACATAAAATATATGTATGGATCAAATAAATATTTTCATCAGTCCTGTGGCTTAGAAATCTAAAGAACAGAAATTAATTTGGAAAATGTATTTTCCTTACATTATGTTCCATTTTTCAGAGAAAGGAGACAAAGAAAATGCAGTGTTTATGTAAATAAGGGGTCTATCACACATCACCATAAAAATTAATAAGGCCAGCAAATGATACCATGTTGTGAGATCTCACTGTATACACATCACTGTGCTAGGCTGGATTGACAATATAATATTAATGGTGAGCAGACTAAAACTCATTAATTTTGTGTCTAGTAGGCCCTCAAATGTTCATTGAAATGAATGGAGTTTAACTGCATTGAATTACAATGTTGACTTGAAGTAGGACAATTATGACACAGTGTCACTATACTTAAATCTCTAATCTATCTAAAGAATTAAAATATAAATGCATGAAATTTTAAATAATACAACTAATGAATAATAATATATAGCTATAATTTTTTTTTTAGTTTGAAATAGTAGTAGACAACAGGAAGTTGCAAAAATAGAACATAGAGTCCCATGAACCCTTTACCCAACTTCCATGGTGCCATCTTATATGACTGTAGTACAAATATCAAAACAAAGAATTGACATTGGCACCATACTGATACATAGACTACAGACTTTATTCAGTTTTTGTCACTTTTTACCAGTCACTCAACTGTGTGCTTGGGTGTGGATGTAGTTCTATGCAATTTAATCCCCTATATAGATTTGTGTAACCACCACCACAATCCGGACACAGAACTATTCCATCATCGCAAAGGGACCCCTTAAGTTTACCCCCTTTGTAATCAGATCTACTGGCATCCCTGTCCTCTGGCACAACTCATCTGTTCTCTATTTCTATTGTTTTGTCATTTCAACAATGTTATGTAAGTAGACTCATATAGCATGTAATCTTTTCAGATTGGCTTTTTTCACTAATCATAATGCCCTTGAGATCCATCCAAGCTGTTGCATGGGTCAGTAGTTTGTTTTTTTTAATTGCTGACTAGTATGCCATCATATGGACATACCAGAATCTATATAACTATCCGCCCATCAAAGGACATTTGGATTGTTTCCAGTGTGGGGCTATCATAACTAAAGCTGCTATGAACATTTGTGTACAAGTGTTTTTGTCAACCTATGTTTCGACTGCTCTGGGATAAATGCCCAGGCCTACAAATACTGGGTGGTATGGTAGTTGCATTGTAAGCTTTTAAGAAATTATCATACATTCCCATCAGCTATGTATGAGAGATCTAATTGCTCTGCATGCTCCCCAGTATTTAGTTTTATTACTATTTTTTTATTTTAGCCATTCTGGTAAGTGTATAGTGATATCTCATTGTGGTTTTCAATTTGCTTTTCCTCAATACACAACTACAATTTAAGAGATGTCACGAGAGAGTTGATTGCCAAATTGTATGGACAGGTTTTCTCTTCTATTTTGGTAGTTCTCAGTTTTTACTTTATATTAGGATCACCTGGGAAGCTTTGTAACCACCCAAAGCCCAGGCCTCACCTCAGACCAATTAAATTCAAATCTCTCAGAATAGACCCAGGCTTTATTGCTTATTTGTTAAAATTACCCAGATAATTCTAATATGCAGCCAAGGTTGAGAACCAGTGCTCAATCTAATTTCTACAGATGACAGGAATCTAATCATACTTATAGCCCTTTGCTGACTCCCCATAACCTATACTGCAAATAAAACCCCAGCCCATTGGCACTTCCCCCAAATCTTGTTCCCTGCCTATTCTTCCAGCCTCGTCAACCTCCACTTCTGTCTCACATTTTATGCTCTAGCAGTAACGAATTATTTGTAGCTTACCGCACATATCACTATGTTTCATGCAAAATCCCTGTACTCCAAGTGATCCTGATGTACAGTAACATTTAAAAGACACTATACTTCCACTAATTGCCAAGCACTTTGCTTATTTGTCCATTCCTCTAGTCTTCATGTATTTATTCATCCCACAGATATTGAGTACCTAGTGTGTGCCAGGCACTGGAGAGCTTTGGTGCAGAGGTGGGAGGTCCTATCAGACAAGCTGAAGTGTGACATGTGGGTGGGTAAATCCAGGGGTTCGGGGAGCTCACAGGAATGGCACCCCACCCAGCCAGAGAGATGCTGGTAGAGGCAGCTCAAGACTCAAAGGATGAGGAGGAATTAGCCAGGCAGAGAGACAAATGAAAGGATAAGAGTTTTCCTAAAAGAGAAAACAACATGTTCAAAGCCAACCACAAAATGACATGGCTTGTTCAGAAAATTTAAAAACCTTTGGTATGGCTGGAGCCGGAAGAGAAAGGAATAAAGATAAACATCGAATGTTGGACTGTTTTAACTATATTATTTTAATGCCACTAGTTAAGTAGTATCAATAAATAAGAATCAATGGCTGTGGACGGGTAGGTAGAGTCATTTTTCTTAAGCAAACAGTAAATTCTAATTGCAGCCTGAAGGGCTTTTGAAGATTCAGTTGGAAATAGTCTTCACCCCATTAAACTCTATTAACAACCTTTCTTTTAAGCTCCTGACCCTGCCCAGGAGTGGTTGACCTCAACGTCAGGGTCAAGAGATTTGCTTCTGACACTTATTTCAGATGCTAACTTCCATGAGAACTAAGTACGCTCTCTTAGTCCAAGTGTTCAGCTCTGACGGAGGAAATTGCTCTGTTCCCTAAATGACAGCAACACTTCAGTTTTCAAAGACGTGTCAGCTGTGCTGCTGAGTGTCCACAGCAGATGTCATGGTCCCGTTGGGGCCTGAGGCTCCCGGAAGTTGCTCCCCCAGCAAACAGAGAGAGAGAGAGAGTGTGTGTGTGTATCTGGCAGGGGGTGGTGGGGACTAAAACATAGGATCCAAATTGAAGGACTTGCTCAACTTGCTACAGCTACTCCCCCGGAACCAAAAGGAGACGGGTTCCTCCCTTGAACCGTGGAAAAATTTAACTGAGAAAACGGGAAGGGAAGAAAATTAAGCAAAATTTCATTTTCAAAGATTCACTTTTTTTTTTCCATTTTTTTTTATTCTTATGTTAATCCCCTACATTACATCATTAGTTTTAGATGTAGTGTTCCATGATTCGTTGTTTGTGCATAACACCCAGTGCTCCATGCAGAATGTGCCCTCCTCAATACCCACCACCAGGCTAACCCATCCTCCCACCCCCCTCCCCTTTAGAACCCTCAGTTTGTTTTTCAGAGTCCATCGTCTCTCATGGTTCAAAGATTCACTTTTAAAAAAAGAAAAAAGGCAATTCTCATCTCACTGGGGAGCTTTTCTGTTCCAGAATGATTTTAAGTTCACTTAGGGATATTTTAGTTTTATTCATGTTTTGGCAGAACTTAAGAGTTGCAGATCATTTCCTGAAAATAGGACAGTCATACGTATAGTCACTGCCAACGCTGGAGTAAATTTCACTGTATCAGGCAAAGTGCTTTAGGCTCCCAATTTTAAATAAAAATGATTGTGGATGCTATGAAGGGACTTTTCCCCTCCCCCTGGATCTCTGAGGACAATACAACCCTGGTGGCCTCTCTTGGGAGCAGCTCTGCCACAGGAGCCCCTGGCCTGGATGTCACCACTCACCAGCCTGAATTACGACTCGCTACTTCATCACAAAGCTTTAACTAACAGCTTTTCTGAACATGAGCCCATGTAGACAGAGCAGCTATGGGGCAGATTTTCTGATAGATTTGAAGGTATTTCAGGGAACCCCAGAGCAGAACATCTGAAGTCAGGGTTATCTTAGCAAATTCTAGGGCATGTATGTCCACTGCCCCTACCCTCAACCGACTTACAATCTAAACCATGTTGACGTGGATGATGAAGAGGCCAAAGGAATAATAATCCTTGAACATGTAAGAAACATGATTAAGAATTTATATTCTCTTCCTCCCTCTCATGCTCTCTGTCTCTCATTCTCTCCGTCTCAAATAAATAAATAAAATCTTAAAAAAAAAAAAGAATTTATATTCTCAACTAATTATTATTATTATTATTTTTTTTACCATCAGCAATTTGCAAATCCTCTGAAGGCTCAGAAGTCCGTAATGGAAGGGGACATTACAAAGGTCCCACTGGCCAGCTTCTCAAGCTATTCATCTTTGCCACTTTATATAACAAAACTAAAAACAAAACTCTCTTAGCCAGAATTGAGGCTAGGGAGGGTATGTGTATGGGTGTGTGTATGAGTGTGTAAATGGGTGTGTATGCACACGCGCATATGCTCGCACACACATGCGCACACACACATTGAGAAAGACCAGAGCTTGACTACAACACTATAGAGATTATATCATGCCCTTATTAAATATCTTAAGCCAATAATCATTCCATTCATGACTGCCTTCTTTGGAGGGTAACTCTGTGAGCAGCTAGCCCTTAGAATAACAGCAACCCTAGCAATTCTCTGAGGACAACCCAAGAGTAGCAGAGTCTTTCTCTCCTGCCCTCAGTCCATGTTCATCCAATTTTGGCCCTTTGGTTAATGGAACATTCCAGTATAAAAATAAATACAATACCCTCCAGATACCTGTCAGCGTTGAGGCACCTGGTCTCCCCCAAACTCCTATATTATGTGTCTCTTCCCCACCCATCTCAAAAATTAAATAGGACAGGCAGAGGAGCCACAAATTCAAACTACCTTATCCCTCCCTTCTTCACTCCCCCTCCCCCAGTCCTTAAGTCTTTGTCCTTTACCCTAAAAATGTCTTGTTTTTTTTTCCCCTTGTCATCTGGCAGCCAAGAATATTGAATGTGGCTTGAAGAAATAACATCTTATAACTGGAAACATCCTTTTATTGAGACAGCTGACAACATATGTCACTGCATGTACTCATTCTTTAGATTGCTGTGCCATTTTTAGGGCAGAGAGGGTTTGGATACAGCCTTCATGCTGTTTTTCAAAGTTCTTGTGCTGTGGAAAAAAGACAAAGCTTGCCATTTTCCATTTTTGTGAGTTTATGAGGATCACAGAGTATTTTCTCCATCCCATGATTTAATATGACTTTGAAAACTTAACTCCCAACAAGATTCTGATGCTGTAAAACCCTAATAATCTCTAAAAAGAAACAACAAAATATAGCTAATTAACAAGGATTCCTTTCAGGGAATGACATGGTACATTTCCAGCATCTGGCTCAGCAAAGATGGGAAAGGTGATCCCCACCAGTTTGGCAAGTTCAGGCATTTAAGCACCATTGTCTTTCTGCAAGTGTGAGCCCTCTTTCAAGCTCACATATGAAAGCCTGGCAGGCTTATAAACTGCCTCTTCCTTGCTTGCCCTTCCCTCCCTGTCTCTTTTATAACCCTAGCCCTTCTCTTCCATAAGAACTAAGCTGCAGGATGGCGAAAGGAAATGATTTCATCTGGGTGGAGAAGAGAAAAGACAGAACTTTCGTCCCAAATCCTGTAAATCAAACGTGCCGTACAGGAGAAACAACTCCCAAGCCACAGGCTGAGTCTCCTTAAGTGACAGGTCCTTGCTCTAGCAGCCTGCCCAGGGGATGGAGCTGCACAGGGTGGGGGCACGGAAGGACATAACCAAGAGCTGCATCTTGGTTACACGTTTAGAATTCTCTTCATCCTGTAGTCCTTTCTTTTTATTTTAGCAGGAACATTTCTCCCCAGAGGTCTAGAAGGTTGCTCTGGCAATCATAACTTCAAAATATAACTCTCAAAAGCTATGGAAAGAGGTAAAAAAAAAAAAAAGGCAACTCATTTCTCTACCTTGGATTGTGCAAAATGTCTATTCTTTAGATCCCTGCATTATGTGCTGACTTTTAAAACTTACCCAGAAATATATTCAGAAAGTAAAATGCTTTTAAAACCTTGGATTTAAGAGTCTATTCCAAACCAGAAAAGCACAGATAATCCCCAGAGAGGTAAATATTGCAAGGCGTGTGCTAATTAAACTTGCTCTTGCTTATCATGTCTCTCTTTATCTCCTGCTTCAAAGTGGAGGATGTGCAGAACGCATTGAAATGGACTGGGTTTTAGGGTCACAGTCACACCCAGAATGGATGTTGGTGGGCTTCCAATGTGCAGCAGAGAAAATGGAGTCTGCCTCTGGGCTCATCAAGCCAGCCTTCTGAGGAGCACAGCTGTGGGAATAGTTGTGAACTTACTATTTTAAATACCAGTCATGTTTGTGTGTGCCTGTTAATCCTCTTTGGATGGAACTCTTTGAATGTGTACATACATCTATGTCTTCATAAAAAGAGGACGTTTGAATTATTTTAATTTTTGATGACCCAGGTCTTTATTAAAAAGTTCACCTTCTAACCCACTTCTTTCCCCATGTTAGCTCATCTCCTTTCTAACTCTTTCTCAAGAATGAAGGCCCTTGTCGGGGTGCCTGGGTGACTCAGTCAGTTAAGTGTCTGCCTTTGGCTCAGGTCCTGATCCCTGGGCCCTGTGGGGACCCTGCTTCTCCTTCTCCCCCTGCTGCTTCCCCTGCTTATGTTCTCTCTTTCACTCTCTCTGTCAAATAAATAAATAAAATCTTAAAAAAAGAAGAAGAATGAAGGCCTTTATTAAAGTGATCCACCCAATCATAGACATTGACTGGCTGCCATTACTAAGAGGCAGAGGCATTGCGTGTTAACAGGCTCTAGCTCACTTGCACCTCTTATGGCCCTTCTAAGGACCTGACCAAATGTATTTGCTCTCTGATATCTTTTGTCCATGCACCTATTAAGAGGGTGCATGTAAAATCTACTGGCGGGGCACTACATATTCCACCCTACTAGATTTTATCATTAAACCTTCATGATAAGCCATGGGGTATATACTCATTATTTTCATTTTACAGACGGGAAAATTAAGTCTCGCAGAAAGTCAGTAGCCCATGCAACAGGTAAGTAGAGGGCCAGCATATAAAAGAATGCACTCTGCCTCCATCCCTTGCTCTTGACTTCTGAATTATATAGCATTTCATCTCAGCCCTAACTGTTGGACACTCCGTAAGAGCACTGATCATCCTGCCAAGGGTCTCATGCCCAGTGCTCTCAAAGTGAAGGGTCCTTCTATAGGCCACGGACAGCTCTATTCTGAGCAGAGGCAGGAAGAATGCCACTATCACCCACTCAGTTTTGTACCTTGTCATGGATGCCAAAGCAGTCATGCTCAGGTACTTGTTTTTTTAAATTTCCTCTTGAAAATCATCTTTCAGTTCTGCAATAACCGTTCTTCCTAAGGTCAGGACACACATCTGCGAAGCCAAGGAAGGGAGCAGGGTGTCTGAGAAAGGCTCCATGCTCTTCCCTTCCCACTGTCTCCTCAAGGCACCCTTGCAAACCCACCTTCATGGAAGCAAGGAGCATGCAGGAGTGGTGATAGCTAAAGAACAGATCTCTTACGGATCGGCTCCTGGAGACCTCACCTGCAATGTACCAGTTTCTTCTCTGACCCTCCATTGGCCCTCAAGTACAAAAAATGAGATGCATTGTAGTCCAGTTTCGTGACATATTCTCATCATTGATAAATGCATGTCCTGATTTTATTTACTGAACTAGCTACTTAATTGAATATTTGAAATAATTTAATAAGCACCTATGAAACTACCCCCTCAAAAAAGCTAGACCTTTGGAAATATCTACATGTACCCATATGGTTCCTCCTCATCCCCTTAGCCATCCCCCTTACAGTAGCATCATCTAAAATCCAGTGTTGATCATTCCTTTGCTTTCCTTTTTAAACAGTTTTATTATGTCTATACACATTCTAAAATGTGTATTTTAACTTTACTCGTTATTAACTTTAGAAAAAGAGTATCATGCTATAGGTAATCTTTTGGGACTTAATGTTTTTAACTTAATATCATGTTACTAAGATCAACCCATTCATTTACATCATAATCTTCCTTTGTATAAATAGACCACAGCTCATCCTCCCAGTCTCCCATTGGCAGGCATCTGGACTGTTTTCTGTTTTCCTTGTTGTAAACAGCACCACTATGAATATTCTTAAGCACATGTCCTGATGCACATGTGTGGGGATTTCTCCTGCGAAGGCACGTAAGAGAGGAATCATTGGGAAAAAATTCTGTAACTATATATGCTGATGGATGTTAATTGGACTTATTGTTGTGATCATTTCACAATATATATAAATATCAAATCATTATGTGGTACACCTGAAACTAATATAGGGTTATGTCAATTATACCTCAATAAAAAAAATTAAAACTTGCTGCTGACACACATACACACAAAAGAAAAAAATAAATATTTATTTTTCATAATTCCACATATTTTGATCTTATTAGATTCTGGAAATATCCTTTAATGTGAAAAAAAAACATGCTATAAAAGCAGTGAATATAGTAGGTTCTGGGACATAATTTCAGAACTATACACAGGCTAGGGTAGATATAACCAAAGTCAGTTTCAGGACCTAAAGGAAAGTGTAATGTATTTGTTCATCTGAATCAATTAGCATTTTATAAAGTCTGAATTTATCAGTTTATCTGAATGGTCTTGGAGCTTAGTTTTTCCACTTGGTGATACATAGAAATAATAACTTTTAATGGAAATTAATAGATACTACTTAAAAGACAATGTTTTGGTAAACCCAAGCAGGACTAAATGAGAGACAGAGTAAGATGTCTGATGATCACTTAAAAGAACGTTTAGTCGGGCGCCTGGGTGGCTCAGTCAGTTAAGGACTGATTCTTGGTTTCAGCTCAGATCATGATCTCAGTGTCCTAAGATCGAGCCCCACCTAGTGCTCCATGCTCAATGTGAGTGTGAGTCTGCCTTGGACTCTCTCCCTTCCCCTCTGCTCCTCCCAGTCTGCTCCTTTCCCACTCACATGTGTGCGCTCTCTCTCTCTGTCTCTTTCTCTCTCTCAAGCAAATAATTTTTTTGTCAGATTGAGAGAAAGAGAGCACAAGCAGGGGAAGCGGCAGGCAGAGGGAGAAGCAGGCTCCCCGCTGAGCAAGGGGCCTGATGCGGGACTCGATACCAGGATGATGGGATCATGACCTGAGCCGAAGGCAGATGCCCAACCAACTGAGCCACCCAGGCATCCCACAGATAAATAAAATCTTAAAAAAAAAAAAAGAATTTTGAGCCAAGGTGATACTAAGTATAGAACTGTTTTTACCCATTTTTTAAAAATGCCTGTGCATCTGTGATTACTTTCACACTGATTATGGAACTTGCCAGCAATAAACCACAAAAATGTTTAGTTTCAGGAATCAGGGACAATGTCAGGCAAGAAGCCCACCACCCATTCTGCATGGATCTCACCAAACTTGGCTTTCTCATACCTCTCACTTCTGAATGAATTCAATGACATGACACATCAAAACACTTTCAGTAGAGAATGACATTTTTTCTATGCGTGCATTTAGTAAAATATATTCCTTTACTTCCAGAGGGACCTCAAGAGGTTTCTCCTGAAAAGAAATGTTGGGGCACCTGGGTGGCTCAGTCAGTGAAGCATCTGCCTTCGGCTCAGATCATGATCCTGGAGTCCATGGATCGAGCTCCTCTGTGGCATGAGGCTCCCTGTTCAGCGGGGAGTCTGCTTCTGCCTCCCCTCCCCACCCCTTGCTCCTGCTCTCTCACTCACTTTCTCTCTCTCAAATAAATAAATAAAATCTTCAGGAAAGAAAAAGGGAAGTGTTCTTTGATCTCATAAGTGGAGAAATGCATAGGACCTGGGATTCACAATGTAAGATTCCGAGGAGTATTATTTTTTTAACCTTTGTTTAATTCTGTAACATTCTGGTTTGTGAAATGCTGCTTTAGTAGAGTCTAATGACTTGGAAATGGATGGGAAATGAGATTCAAGAAAAAAAAACAGTAGTAAAAAGTATGCCATCATTTGAGCCTCAGTGACTGGTAGAATACCAATTCTTAAAACAAGAAAGGAAGCATGCAGAAAGTTTTGGGTTGGGAAAGATGATGGGTTCCATTCTGAGCATACTGAGTTTGATACCAAGATCCCTTTTGGGATATCACTGTCCATCAGTTGGAAATTCAGGACTAGAGCTTACCAGAATGGTCTTGACCAGAAATGAAGATTTCACAGGCATATACAGAAGCAATAATTAAAGCCAGGGCAGTAGATTAGGTTGGGAAGGAACTGATGAGGAAAGAAGAAAGAATGTGAAAGGGAGAGCATCTCCCTGTATTTAAGGAGCCATCAGAAAGTTGAGATGAGAATCAGAGATGGATGTTCCTATTGAAGCCAGAAGAGGAGAGAGTCTCAACAAGGAAGAAATGCTACCCAAATGTTGTAAAGATGAAGACCTGAAATAAGGTCATCAAATATATTGATTTGAGGTGACAGGGGATCTTCCAGAGGACATTGTTGGCATTATGGTAAGGACCTAAATCTTATGGAAAGTGTTAAGAATTGAGGGCATGCAGAGAGTGATGACCAGGAGCCCTGACTTAGTATGTCAGCAACAAAGGAGATGAGAAAGCTAGGTTGGTAAATTTAAGAAGTAGCAGAATAGAGGGAATCCTCACATTTCTAGGATGTAGGATGGACTAAGCTTTGTTGTAGGCAAAGGAAGTGATTACAAGTAAAAGGGGGGCAGTTGATAAAGCAAACTTCCAAAGAGCTTGGTAGACTGGTCAGGACTCTTGTTGCTATCGGTAGAAGTTAATACAGCCTTTTTAGAGAGCAATGTGAAAATATATCAAAATTTTAAAATGTGTATACCCTTTGGCCCAGCAATTTCATAACACAATTCTGTCCATGGAAAAGCTAATGTAAGTGTATAAGAATATTCATTATAATATTAGTTGTAAGAGCAAAAAATTGGAGAAGTTAAATGTTTTCCAAGGGAATGTTTAAATAAATCGTGATAGACCTCTTCTACAAATGATACAGCTATTAGAAATAATAAGTAAAATATGCACATGCTGAAATGAAATGAAGCTCAAAACATCTTTCCAATGAACTGTTAAGTTTTACTGGGGCAAGAACCATGTCTTTTTTCTCACCCTAGTATACCCATGCCCTAGCACAGAGCTTGACCCATAGTAGGTGCTCAATAAATACTTGTTGAACGGAATGTTAAGTTTTGTTTGTTTGTTTGTTTGTTTGTTTAAGTTGGCTCCATGCCCAGCATGGGCCTTGAACTCACTAGATCAAGACTTGAGCTGAGATCAAGAGTCAGACGCTTAACCAACTGAGGCACTCAGACACCCTTGAATGTTAAGTTTTAAAAACACATTGCAGAATAACATGTACATTGATTATGAAATGATTCACATTTATTTTATATACACATATGTGTTTATATTTGTATATGCATAGAAAAAAATTCTGGAAGAATATTCAGCAAATTAAAGTAGTTATCTTCGGAGAGTGGGATTGGATGGGAAGTAGAGGAAGAGAAGTAAGTACATTTTTATTTTAATTAATTCTATCTTCTTAAATTTTTACCATCGTGAATTTGTTTTATAATTTCCATATGTCGGGCTCCTGGGTGGCTCAGTTGGTTAAGCGACTGTCTTCGGCTCAGGTCATGACCCTGGAGTCCCAGGATCAAGTCCCACATCAGGCTCCCTGCTCAGCAGGGAGTCTGCTTCTCCCTCTGACCCTCCTCCCTCTCATGCTCTCTGTCTCTCATTCTCTCTCTCGCAAATAAATAAAATCTTAAAAAAAAATTTATAATTTCCATATGTCAATAAAAGATATAAAATCACTGGAGAAAAGGGAAGAAGAGTGCAGTAGGGTGGGTTAGTCTTGGTAAGAGTCAAGCCTCAACTTCCTGAAAGACAGTAGTGGATGATGGTGAAGTTACAGAAAGGAGGGAAAACTAGGGAACCTAGTCATGTGTCTCAGTAACGTAGAAGCCAGTGTCATCCATGAAAGGGAAGGCAGTGGTGACAGACTGGCATCTGAGGGAGGTTGAGAAGGTTCAAACATGAACTCAGTGTTAGAGCTGGGGAGACCTTGGAGACCATTCAATACAACCACCCACTTTACACTTTACACAAGACCTTGCCAAAGAACATACAGTTTGGCACCAGTTCAGTACAATGCCCTCTAAAAATATGCAACAAGTATTCAAAACATATGAATAAATGGATTGCGAGGCATTTGTTGAGTACCCTGATAGGGTAAAGAGAAAGGACTTGTGGTTTAGAGCCTGCACTGTACTATGGCATTCTGTGTCAATGATAGGCAGCCTGTGAGCTGGAGCAGAGGAGAGAAGTGGGTGGAGTATGAAAGTGTGGGAGGTAGAGATGAATCCCAGGATACTGACTATTGCATCGATGACTGATGGACAGGACTTTAGAACTGACTGATTGATTCAAATGAGCAATAGTCCACTGGATCGCTCCACTTTCATCCAGGGAATCCTAGCTATGCTGGGGTTACAATTAGGTAAGTGGGGTAAAGGTGTTGCCCCAATTGTAAAGGCAGCACCCACTGACTTAATAAAACATGAAGTCTCATCACTGAATCAAAATGTCTGGCAGTTCCCAGAATCCTTGGGGTGAATCCTGACCTACCACTTCGAGCAGGTTTAGCTAGCAGCTCAGCCTTTCTTTAAGGCAGTGGCTGGTTAAGGCTAAGCATCCTGGAAGTTGTTTCTGGAATAGAGGCTCAGCCATTTAGCCAGCCTGCTGGACACCCCATCCATATTGTACCTTCCTCCTAGATCCAAGTGACTCCTGCCAGACTGATGTATTACCATGATGTCCAACCATGGTACAGTAAGGGAATTGTCAGAATGGAGGATAGACCACAGCATATGGTACTGTCTACCATTCCAAGGAGGGGTCAGAGGCAACCATGTAAGTTATTAAAAGGGGTGAGTATGAGAAGAAAGAAAGGCACAATATTCTTCTGATCTCTCTGTGATTGCTTTGTATTTTAATGCTCCAGGCTTTTTGCTTTTTATTTTTAAACTTCTTTTCTTTTTATGATCTATCTTTATACCTATATCACGCATAGACCAGAAGGATTGCGTTTGCTTGTGTTCTACCTTGGCCATATGTGCTACTAAAAGCTATGTAACGGTCTCAAATTCTGTGCTGTTTTATTGGGCTAAATAAGAACATTTTCCATGGGCGCCTGGGTGGCTCAGTTGGTTGAGCGACTGCCTTCGGCTCAGGTCATGATCCTGGAGTCCCGGGATCGAGTCCCGCATCGGGCTCCCTGCTCGGCAGGGAGTCTGCTTCTCCCTCTCCCGCTCCCCCCTCTTGTGCTCTTTCTCTCTCTCACTCTCTCTCTCAAATAAATAAATAAAATCTTTAAAAAAAAAAAAAAAGAACATTTTCCATGAAAGATTGAGTTCTATTTAGTCTAAGTAGTAGGTTGCATAAAATCTGTTAGTAAATAAGGAATCCACACACCAAATTACACCGTACTGATTCCCCATGTCCCTCATCATCCTGCACACAAGCAGATACTCCTTGTTCTTCTATACAGTTCAGTCAAGCCTGTGTCTACACTTGGCGTTGGCCTTATGAATTTCATACACATTTTGTTCACAGCTTACCCTTTTGCTTTTTACCAATTGCAATCATACATTTAACATGTTCACACAGGGCAAGGATGAAATGATTCACAGCTAAGAAAAAACGTGGACTAAAGGAAAGGAATGGAATTCTACTTCATTATAACTCAATAAATGTTTTTTGAATGGCCCTGCAGGTGACCTAATGGCTGGGAGCATCCACCCTATTCTTCCAGTAGAGTCCCAATTTCCTGTTGCAGTATCCTGTGTAGTTTGCCTGGTCTTTTTCCATCTCCAGCACTACCGATCTGATAGCCTACTGTTCTAAAAAGTACATAGCATAGGGCCAGAGAAGGGCTGTATAATAGAGGGGTGAATTGAGGACAGAAAACATATTTCTAAATTCTTTTCCTTTTGCGGTCTCCAGCAGCATTATTTCTTTTCTGGCCTGTAGTTCTGAATCTGGCAGAGTTTAAAATAATAACTCATATTTCTCTTCCCTTTGTTGCATTTGATTTGTTACATTAACTGTCCACAAGCTTTCCTGAGGCACCTAAAATATGGCTTCAGGCACAAATCACCAGACCCTGGGTTTAATTATTCCAGCAGGGAAGGCCATGGCATAGTCCTATTAGTGTTACATTCTAAGCCATCCATCTGCTCCTGGCCATGATCAGAACAGTCAATGTCTGGGGATAGGTCCCTTCCTAGAACACAACAGCCTTGAGGCTGAGTGGGACTCCAGGCGCACCTTGTTTCACTTTTCATTTTATAGAGGGAAGGAGTGAAGGCCAGGGAGCGTAGAAGACTAGATCAAGGGCACCTGGGTGGCTCAGTTGGTTAAGCGACTGCCTTCGGCTCAGGTCATGATCCTGGAGTCCCAGGATCGAGTCCCGCATCGGGCTTCCTGCTCAGCGGGGGGTCTGCTTCTCCCTCTGACCCTCTTCCCTCTTGTGCTCTCATTCTCTCTCAAATAAATAAATAAAATCTTAAAAAAAAAAAAAAAGACTAGATCAAGGCTGAGACTAGTGAGGTGTAGCCCTGGGATGGGAATACCAGGTCTCCAGCCCACAGTGTAGAGCCTTTTCTCCTCCCTGTGCTTTCTCCTGGGCGTTCCAGGGAGTTGCTGGTCATCACTAACCATAACACCAGGTTAAAAACCACTCTGGACCGTTCCCAAAGGCAATCCAGCTGAAATAAGCCCAGAAATGTTACGGGCCCATCTCCAGTAGCTAGCTGGAAGAAGTAGCTATTTCAAGGTCTTTCGTACATAATCATATTAACCCAGAAGAAGAATACAAGTGTGAGCTATGGCAAACGCAATCCTTAAGTTCTCTGTGCTCAGGTAAACCATTTAATAAAGAAAGAGAACAAGGCTTCACTTTATTCAGTCATTTAATGATTAAATATGTCTCCTTCCAAATACCGGCTCTTTCTCTCTTCCTACCTCATAATCAATTATTTTGTCCTTGATATTTTCATTTTTAAATAAATATTAATTTAAGAATGATAATAAGTGAATTGTTTTTCAAAATCTGAGGGGCAGCAATCTTGAACACTTCTCTTTTTGTATGCATGCTGCTCAGCTATGACTTATTTTGGGTTGTGCAGATCACGAATGTCAAAGACTGACAACTTTGGGAGCCAGAGGGGATGGGAAGAAATCACACCAGGCTGAGAAGCTTGAAGATCAGCCTTTGGGTCACGGTCTGCTCTCACTGATGTTTCCATCTCTCCCAGCTTCGAGTTGGATGATGGTGCTTACCCCCACAGAGTTGTCGGGGGAATTGCTTCAGACAGTGTAGGTGACAGCATTCTGCATGCTCTAAATGATGGAAAATGAAAACCAATGTAAAAATGCCATAATTCTAAAAGCCTTTAGTAATTAGAGAGTCTGAATTTGAATGCCTGAGAATACCAGACAGGAAATTAGCCCCTAAATTATGGTCTAGTTCCCTAGAAAAGCCTGTTCACTTCTAGTCACTTATTCCTAGGGAATAAGTCTGAGTCTACAAATGAAAATTCAAATAGAGAACTGAGTCAATTAAGGACATGATTCATACTGAAATCGCTTTGGACTAAAAGGGTAAAGTAATTAAGGATGGCGTAGTTGGAGCCATGAATTATCTGGATGGGGCTAAGGATTAAGATGGGACCTGTAATGAAGGGCTAGATGTTGTATTAGGTTGATAATGAGACCAGAACCATGTATTAGCCTGAGTAGCAGCCTCTTTGAGAAAGGTTAGCAAATTTTAAATACTGTGTTGATAATAAAAC
The DNA here is from genome assembly GCF_011800145.1 of Mirounga leonina. Lineage (NCBI taxonomy): Eukaryota > Metazoa > Chordata > Mammalia > Carnivora > Phocidae > Mirounga > Mirounga leonina. The sequence continues at coordinate 67,595,200 of NW_023270807.1, read as the reverse complement.
ATCTGCAATTAAATTATTGCTTCCAGATATTAAAATTACTGAAAGAAAAGTGAAAAATACTTATTGAATTATGCTATAGATAACAAAGAATTCTATTAACTTTATAATTATCAGCCTGTTTTTCCAGTTTTCTCCAGAACACAGTAGTCATATAACAACAGTAATAATATTAGTATTATTAGTAATAATAATAAGAGCAGCTAAAGTTTATTGAGTGCTCACTGTTTCAAGCATTATTCTGGGAAATTTATGTGCGTTATCTTATTTTACCCTCACAAAAACTCTATGAGACAGGTACGCTTCCCACTTCATAGATGTGGCAGCTGAGACTTTGAGAATGAAATCACTTTCCAAGATCACACAGCTAGTAAGTAGGAAAATTGAGGGATACAAACAGACAATCTGAATCTGTAGACTGGCTTTTTAACAACTGCATCTAATTTCTCTTTTAATGAAGATCTACAGATTGACAAACTTATGGAAAAACAATATATTCCATACATAAATTTTGCTTTTATGATAACTTCCTCCAGAAGACTAACATGGCTGCTCTGCAAACCAGCATCTTCTCTTTCTCCCTGATACACTCATCACAGTCTCTTTCAAAATCACATGTTTCTCAAATTCCTACTATTCTTGTTTCAGAATCCCTTTGGCTGTCAGTAAGGGAAAATCTAATTCAAACTGGCAATAAAAGGTATTTCTTGGCCCATGAAATTGAAAGTCTGGAGGTCAGTTTGATTTCACAGCTAAACAACATCTTCCAGGACCCATTTTATTCCACATTTTACTCTGCCTTCTGTGGGGTCATTTTCTCTTAAAAATGGCTTCCCTTGGGATTACCAATTACTCCAAGGGAAACAAAGTCTCTCTTCCATACACAAAAGAGAAAAGCTGCCAACCTCTAGAAGCTCTCTCCAAAAACACCCTAGAAAACCTCTTTCCAGAAGACTCTAGCAAACCTCTCCTTCCATCTGATTGACCTGTTGGTCATATGACAATCTCTGACCCTATAATTATGTTTCACTATGGGATGGGATTCCAGTGATTCATTTAGATCTGAAACAGATGCCCCACACCCAGAAAAATGAGACTAGCACAGATCCGGTGTGGAGGAGGTATGAATTCTCCATGGAAAATAAGAGTTGTAACCAGGAGCTCTTTTAATGTCCACTAGAGTTCCCATCATCATCTCTGGGGTCCCAACAATGTCGGGGGCATCACTATCTAGAAATCCCAATAGAGAAATTTGGCTGTATTTAAAGGTGATAACCTGTTTATGGATTATTTTATTAGTAAGAAACTGCATGAACTACGATCCCAAATATCATAATTTTTGTTTTTACATATGTATGTATTATATATAATATATATGTTTCTTTTTAATTATTAAAAAGGAAAAAAGGCCTTGGGAGTTGATTTAATAGGAAACATTATCTTTTTTTAATGTTTATTTTTTTCAGTAATCTCTACACCCAATGTGGGGCTTGAATTCATAACCTGGAGATCAAGAGTCCCATGCTCTTCCCACTGAAACAGCCAGGCACCCTGGAATGATTATCTTTTTTTTTTAATAAAGAAAATAAGTTATGCACTTAGCTTGAGATAAATGTAATTAAAGTTAGTGTGGGACTTTTGAGAAAATAAATGAGGAAGGACAAACAAGAAGAAGAAAAAGAAAAGAAAGCAAGACTGAAAGAAAAAGGAAGGGAGAAACCATTAGTGCGTTATTTGGAAGTGATCAAAATAGTCCAAGTAGACCCAGGGCCAGTAATTAATGAACTTTACTAATGGATGAGGTATGTGATGGATAGAAGCTATCTCATAGGGATTACTGTCCGGTGACACCTTCCACTGACAAAAGAGCCAACGTATTGCGGCTTGGTAAATTCACGACAGTGTGTGCTGGCTAGGAAACATAGTGTCCAACACTGCTTTCTTTCTCTCCAGTAGGAGGGGCTGACTTCATTCAAGCTAAAAGTCATCTCAGCTTCAAGGAAATATTGGTTTTACAAATTGAGATGTCTGGGGCGCCTGGGTGGCTCAGTTGGTTAAGCGACTGCCTTCGGCTCAGGTCATGATCCTGGAGTCCCTGGATCGAGTCCCGCATCGGGCTCCCTGCTCGGCAGGGAGTCTGCTTCTCCCTCTGACCCTCCCGACCCTCCCCCCTCTCATGTGCTCTCTCTTTCTCAGTCTCTCTCTCTCAAATAAATAAATAAAATCTTTAAAAAAAAAAAAAAAAAACAAATTGAGATGTCTGTGTTGCATCTGGATTGCCCCAGGAATGAGGAGTTGCTTTCAGGGGACACAGTGACAGTTCCTAAGATTTATTCGGTTTGTCACCTGAGGCTTAAACTGTTATTGCAACAATCTCCACCTGGTCCCCTGGGCTCCTGTCTCTCCACTCCAGTGCACCTTCCTCATTGTTATCTGATTAACCCTTTTTAACTCCCCTGTGATCTTCTCTTTCCCTTCTAGTAGTAAACTAGTGATCAAATCCATATCTATCTTTTCCGTATTATCTCCCATTATCCACCCAAACAAATTCTGCACGTTGCTTCAGCTAATCTGCCCTTGCTCTTACCTGAATATGCATGTGATTTCCCATTCCTATCCATTCCTATCCTTGTGTCTCTGCTGTTCCATCTGCCTGAAATTCCCTTTCCTGTGCTCTTCCCTCACCTATCTTCCCATACCTAATTCCTCTACCTGTGTGGAGATCCAGCTCCAATCTATAATGCTTTCTCTTCTCATGATCTCAAAGTATCCCTCCCTGCTTTAACCCCCAAGAGCAATGGATTTGTGCCCATTTTGAACACCTACTGACTTGAATTATAGGTGTTGCTGTTACCTGAATGCTATAAATCTCCCTTATTAGACTATAAGATAAAGTTATTACCTATTATTATCCACAGTGCCTTGCACTTAGTAGATCCCCGTAAAAAGACAGTGTGTGTCTTATGTATTATGTACTATGAATATGTAATGCTTTCAAAACAAGTCTTTAAGTAAAGAAATAGAGTGTAAAAATCTGATCTAAGAGGCATCTCAAAAAAAATCCTCCCACACTAAACTCTTCATCATCTCCATTCCTCTAAATGTCTCTTCCTTTCCATTTAGTAATGACAAATCAATCATTCAAGTCTGCTGAGGCCAAAAAGATGGAGTGCTTTCTTATTCTCATTCCCCATATCCAGAAAATCTTACTGGTTCTATGTTTAAAATAGATCCAGAATTTGATGACCTCTCACCTCTAATGTTAACACTGTGGACCAAGCCCCTATCGTCTCTCACCTGAATTGTTGCCATAGCCTCTAAATGGTCTCCCTCACTCCTCCCTCATATTTTCCCTCTACCCCTGTTCCCACATGGCAGACAAAATAAGTCCAGCCATGTTACTTTCATGCACAGAGCCCTCCAAATATTTCCCATTTCACTCAGGCCAAAGTTTTTATAATTATCTTGATGGTCCTACATAATCCATCCCACACAGCCCCTTACCTTTCAGGCTATTTCCAGCTACTTTGCCTCCACCCCTTTATTCTTGCCTTTTCCTCAACAAGGCAAGTGCTTTCCACCCTCTGCAACCTGCACGCTCTATCCCCCTTACCCCGCTTATTTCTTCCCCATAGCACTTTCCATTTAACACACTGTATTCCATGCATACGTATTTCTTTTGCTTGATTGTTTATTCTCTCTCTCTCCTATGCTTGCCTCAATTAGCATGTAAACTTCATGAAGGCAGAAATTTTTGCCTGATTTCTACTTTGTCCTATCCTCAGGGCTGAGAAAAGTGCCAATTGCAAGTAGACATTGCAAATATTTGTTGAATGAATGGACGATGAATAAATCTTATTTAGAGTGTTAAATACTCAGGAGCTACAGGCCACCTAACAGATGTGGTGGACAATGACTTGAGAATCTTTCTCCAAAAGGTCTGAATCTGTACATTTGAACTTTTAGAACCAGATCAGTTTCTCACTTGTTAGAGAAGCAATAACTATGTCAATTCCAAACTGTAAAGCACAGTGCAAATTTGAGACATTATTATGGTTATGCTCTAGTTCTGACATTTTTTTCCAAAACCATTTGATTCCTAAGGTGAGCACATCCAGCACGTGTTTTCTAGAGGGTAATGCAAGGTATACAGAGCTAGATTGCATAGAGCTTTTCAGTTAAACTCTTACAGACCACTTTCTGCCACCGCTCACACAAAGCAGGTTAGAACACATTTTAACCCCCTGCCTTGCTTATACACCCACCATGGTGACAGCAATCCTTCTCTTAAGGAATCTTCTCTTCCCTTTGTGGTGCTTGGGTTGGGGTGGGTGCAAGGATATAAGAACCAGTGTCTTAGGTCTCTTCTTTTTAATGTTGCCCAATTCTCCTTAATTGTATCATTTCATTATCATGTCCCAGGAGCTCCTATTTTATATTGATCTCATCACTGAGCTAATGGATGTTGTAACCTCTGTTCTCAGTTGATTACTTTACCACTGAGCAGCGATCACTTCCCTTTAGCCTGATGAAGTAATTATCCTGTGGACCTAAGCAATGGCCAGAGCCAAGGTGGTTGATAATCCTTGTTAGAACCATTCTCTCTCATCTGTTGGTTTCACCTGTTTCTCCATCAGGCTGATCCACTAGGATCAGGATGTCCTCATCCCTATTATCATTCCCCAGTGCAATCCGGGCCCTCCTCTTCACTGTAGGGTCCCTGCCCTGGGGGCTTAAGAGCCAGTGTGAGAAGAATGGGCTCCCCAACCTCCTACTGGTGTCTTAGCGAGGCCCTCTAGTCAAGGTCTCATCCATACCTGAGAATCCTCCCCAAATGTAAATCTGAACACCGTGAGTTTTTCACAGTAACATACTGAGGTTACACTGACATGGAGGAAAAGCTTAAAAATACTATGCACACTGTGATTCATTTTTGGTTTTGCTTTGTTTCTTTTTTAAAGATTTATTTATTTATTGCAGAGAGAGAGGGAGAGAGAGACAGTGCATGCGTGGGGGAGAGGGGCAAAGGAAGAGGGAGAGAAAGTATCTCAAGCAGACTCCCTGCTGAGCATGGAACCCAATGCAGAGCTAGATCTCACCACCCTGAGATCATGACCTGAGCCAAAAAACAAGAGGCAGAAGCTCAACTGACTGAGCCACCCAGATGTCCCATTTCAATTTGTTTTTGTATGAAAAAATAGAATATATAAAATGGATATATAAAATATATTTTATGCATATACAAAATATATATCAAATGGAATACATAAAATATTTAAAACATGATACAGATGCAAAAAAAAAAAATTGATACAGATGCAACAGAAGTCTGAAGGTATTTACTCCCAAACATTTCCAGTGTTGTAAGTCTATATCCCAGAGAGGTATGATTACTGGTGACCACTATTTCCTCATTTTTTGCTATCTGTGATTTCCAATTTGACTATAATTACATCTGCTACATTTTAAATTCTTTAAATGCAAACACGATTATGGGCTTCAATTTGTCCACTTAAAGTTTAAAAAGTGACAACAGTTTTGTGATGAGGTTGGTCAGAGAAGCAAGGGCGAACCATCACCTGCCATGAGGTCTCTGACAGTCAAGCAGCAGGAAGGAAAGGTGGAGAGTGGTGTCTCTTTTCCCTCTCCTCTCAGGCTGCACTTCTCCTCTGTGGACGACTCTGGTGGGAGTCCAGCAATGTGAGGAGGAACAACAGCAAGAGAGCTAGGGGAGTGTGGGGACATCTAAGTGTCTTTCTTCCCCACAGGACATTGTGCCTATACATAACAATACTGTTATTGTACATTTCAAAATCAGTGAAGAGGGTCTATCTCCTGTTAAGTTCTCACCACAATGAAACGTAAACATTTTGTTAACTTAAAAGAAGTTGTTCTTCCCCCATGGGTTTCCCCAGGCTTTTGTTCAGGACCTCCATGTGACTGTGACAAGCTCCTCGGTGTTGAGATGGGCAGGAGAGAAGACCCCTGTGTAGCCTAGGGCCTGGATGGAGGAAAAGCTGAGAGACCAGAGGAGGCTAGGAAGCTCTTTGTCCTCCTTCAGTCTGTCCCAGGCCCTGAAGGCAACAGTTGTGTGCCCTGAACAGGCACCCAAAGAGCCTTCAGAATCCCACGACTCTCTCACCCCTCATGTGGCAGCAAATCTCTAAAGGGATTGTTCCTCTGCAAATGGCTGCTTTCTCTCCTCTCATCACAGAGGACTCAGCAGGGTTTCCCCCTTCTTCCAGCCAGCAGAGTCCCAAGAAAGGCCTTGTTCTACACAGTTTATTAGCAGCTCATCTGGACTTTGCCTTTGAATTCCTGTTAACCACTTTGCATTCCCTATGGGGTCAACTTACGGTCTGCCTCAGCAGACTTTGAATTCCTTCAGAGTTAGGATATGTGTTTATCATCTTTCCTTCAGCATCCAACCTGCCATACTGAAGTGTTCAACAAACGCAGAGTAAGTAAATGAAAACATGAATTAATGAATAACTTAAAGGAAGGATGGATGGATGGATGGATGGATGGATGGATGGATGGATGGAAAGAATGCAGAAAGCACATGTTAAAAGCCAAATGAGGCTGTGACAAGTGTCATAGCCCAGAGAGGAAGCATAGATAGCACAGGCTGTCCACATCCTGAACAAAAGTCTGAGAAAACAAATGGGAGTAAGAATGGCTTTTAGGAGTCCCCCCACCCCCAGCTCTCTTGCTGTTGTTCCTCCTCACATTGCTGGACTCCCACCAGAGTCATCCACAGAGGAGAAGTGCAGCCTAAGAGGAGAGGGGTGTCAGCAGAAAAGAGACACCACTCTCCACCTTCCCTTCCTATCACTTGACTGTCAGAGACCTCATGGCAGGTGATGGTTCGCCCTTGTTTCTCTGACCAACCTCATCACAAAATTGTTGTCACTAGTACACTGTCCCACAACAATCCTGTCTAATTATGTCCCAGATTAGCACCTAAAAATCCAAAATAGCATCTGACGTGACTTTCTATTTACAGAAGGGCATATGGGATGCATTAACAACACCCTTGCTGGATCTTCGGATGCTGTGGACAGGCCCGACAAGTGCTGAAGGGAGTGGGCAGCCCTGATGTTTATCTGCTGATAAGTGCACCCACTGGGGGACTCAGAAGGGAATTCCAGAATGTTCTTGATAAAGACTTCAAGCCACCAGATCTGTTGCTGCCGGAACTAAAAATAGTTGGGTGTTGTTGGGAAAGCATGGGTCTGGAAGTGGGAAGGTGTGGGGTCCTCATCCTGCATTAACTGGCTTCATGTCCTTGCCATTTAACCTGTTCGCCTCCCTAATGTCGGCGCTCTCTTCTGTGCATCGGGGGTTATGGAGCAGCATTCCTTTGATCACGGGGCAGGTGCGAGTCCCAAGGGAGATAATGAACGTGAAAGTATTTGGCCAATGCCCAGCCCCAGTCTCAGGAGATGAGCATGAGGGAGGGTCGTGATAAGAAAGCAGCCACACTGAAGACGCTTGTTCTGTCCTCAGTCTTCCATTGTAGCAGGAGTAAAATCCTCCCACACTCTGGCTTTTAACCGTCTGGGGGTGGCCCTCTGGTGAGGAGATGATTCTTTGTTCTACTGCCTCCTAACTTTCTATGTAACAGTCAACCATGCTCCCTTCTTGCCTGCCCTGCCCTATCATTCTATCATCCATGACCACCTCATTCATGCTTAATATGGGGAAGTCCCACGTAGCAGCCCAAAAATGTGAACAGCTATTCTCAGCAAATGTGAGGTTACCCAAGCTACAGGATAAATAAACATGGTTATTTTTCCTCTTTTAAAAATAGTTATTCTGTTCTTTTTTAAGACTTTGAAATACAGTCTAGTTAAATAGTCTATATTGAGCACTGACTATATGCCAGGCTGTTAATGCTTTACTTACATTATTTCATTTACTATTTATAATAATTCAGTGAAAGAGGTATCATTGACCTCTTTCACTTTATAGGTGAGGAAACTGACATCCAGAGAGACTATGTGTGTGCCAAGCTCCCAGAACTGTAAACCGACCTATGATTTGAACCTTATTTTTACAAAACCCATGCTCTTACGTATTATGCTTTTGGCCTCAAAAATAATAGTATCTGCAAAAAGAAGATGAGGAGGAGGAATTGGAAGCACATATTTAATCAACAATAAAAAGTTTATGGGTCTTGGACAAATACACTCCCACCCCCACCATTCAGGCCTTTCCCAAAACCTGAACATGACCTTGTAGGTAGAGAGAAGAGGCAAGTGAAATACAAAGTGTGTGATTGATTGACAGTTAGTGAAGAACAGGACATAATCCTTCAGAAAACAAACGTGAACAATTTTTGTGTACTGAAAAGGTCTATCTCTGAAGTCAGAATATGACGCATATATTTTTGCTATTATTATTATTATTTTATTATTACTTAAAGTTTTTTCAAGGGAGAATGGGACAGGATAATGAAACATCATTTCTTCCTCTTAGACCCTAGCCATCCTGCCTCCCAATATCAGTCTCTTCAAGAGCCAACCAAACATATTTTTAAGTATTTTCACTTAATTTAGTGGGTTATCGAGTTTATGTGGCAGATGATCATAGTTTAGCTTACTGGTTTATTACAATGCTATCTTTATATCTTAAAATGAAAATATTACAAATACTTGGGGATATACGAGAACTTTTTGTTTCTACCAGCTTTGACACTTTTGTCTCATATCATTTTATTGTTCAAAATCAATGACCTTGGGATGCCTGGGTGGCTCAGTAAGTGTCTGCCTTTGGTTCAGGTCATGATCCCAGGGTCCTGTGATAGAGCCCCATGTCGGGCTCCCTGTTCAGCGGGGGGATCTACTTCTCCCTCTACTTCTACCCTCTTCCCTGTTTATGTTCTCTCTCTCTCAAATAAATAAAATAAAAATCTTAAAAAAAAAAATCAATGACCTTAGCATCAGATAGTAGTACTTTCACCATTTCCCCATTACCAAATGTATGTAACGATACCTGTCTCATGGGATTATACCAATGATGAAATTAAATGAGATAATTTACACAAACTTTTTGGCACATAGAAAGTACTCAAAAAATGGGAATGTCATCTCCCCTATTCCGGATTTGTGTCCTTTATCTCATGAGTTTCAGTGCTGTGTAGATGTGAAAGACTGTTTTGGAATCAGTGATACCCCAGTACAAACCTTAGCTTAGCTTTCTACCAGCTGTGTGATGTTGGGCAAATGTCTTAGGCTCCCAGAACCTCCCCCCCCTTTTTTTTGTAAAAAGGAAATAATAGTCCTCTTTTCCAGGAATGCTGTGAGTCTTACAAAATAACATATACAATGTATCTGACATAGAGTAGGTGCAAAATAAATGAGTGGGTTTTTTTCTTAGATAAAGTAACTTCTGTCCTGTAAAATAGAGCTAATGATTAAGTTTTATGAAAATGCTTTATTGCATGATTATGGATAATTTCAAACATCTAGAGACTTACTTGGGTGTCATTTTAAGGTTGCTTCATCTAATCCTTTTTAAGCCATGTTTGGGTCTTGTGGGAATGTTTAAAGCTCCATTATGAAGCCAAGGTAAGCAAAGGTACCTATCAGCTGCAGTGACCACTGACCCACCCACAGGGGCACCCCCGCACAACTGTAGCCAACTTCGCCCAAAGTCTAAGAAAGGTTACATGACTCACACAGATGTAGTAGGCATGAGATTACAGGCCTAGAGGAAGAGGCCAGGGCTGTGGGCAGTATATTTGACAGGCTCATACACTGCAAGCCTTGTTCCAGAGCCCTTACAAAGCACCTCTTTAGGATGAAAACAAGATGCTCTTTGTAAATAAAAGTTCATGCATTTGCGTAATGAAGTCATTTTCCAGCGCTGCAGTAAAAGATATTCTTCTCCCAAGCCCCCTGGGTGAGGACTGTCAAGAGGAAGACGGCGGCCAGCCAGTCTCAATGAAGATAGCTCAAAGAGTGAAGCATTCCATCTTTAGAAAATGAGAAACCTTGCTCAAGAAAGTGGGTGCCCTCCCCCTCTGCCACAGAGTGAGATTGCCTACCTCTGGCTCCTGCCCCCGGAATCCCTTTCCCACTCACTTCCCTGCAAACTAGGGGGCCACATAAGAGATCTACATAAATACAGATAAGACACCGGGCACCTTGACTAAATAAATAAGAGATGGGAGGAAGCAATCACAAAAGCTGAACATTCATGGGGGTCCCTTGGAGGGCCTCCAAACTGAGATGGGAGGGGGAGGACGGCCAGGGAAAGGCCCAGAGCTCGGTGTGTGAAACGCCAGTCGGAGTGGGAGGGCCTGGAAGTGGAAGGTAGAAAGGGAGTGGTGCGAATGGATGTGAGGAGGAAGGCAGGACAGCGCAGCCCTCAGTCCTCACCCGCCCCGGCCAGGAGGTGGCCGGCGGGGCTCGCCCCACACCCGTCCGCCTTTTGATGCTCAGCCTTAAGCTTCATCCATCTATACGCCCTTCAGCCAGAGCCTCTGGGGAGAGAGAAAGCGGGAGAGAAAAGCGAGAGAGGCAGAGGGGAAGAAGGAAAGAGGAGAGAGAAGGGGGCAAGGGGGACTCCCGCTCACTCGCTCCCTCTCCCTTTTGACTAAGTTGCTCCTTGGGCCGCCTTGACTTCCCACATCGGACTCGGCGCAGGCCGAGAAGGTAGAGCAAGCGAGGCACCGCCGCCCCACGGCGCGGGGGCTACCGACCAGGACAAACCGCCGCCGAGCCCCAGGCAGAGCCCAGCTGGATGTCAGCGGAGAGATGGCCGTGAGCTCAGCCCGGCGCTCAGTCCTGCCGCTGTGGCTCCTCTGGGGCGCTGCGTGCGCCGCCGCGGCGGCCGGGAACCGCAACGCTTTTCCTTTTGACATTGAAGGGAGCTCCGCGGCCGGCAGACAAGACGCGCCCGAGACGAGCGAGCCCCGCGTGGCTCCCGGAAGGCTGCCGCCTGCTGCCAAGGTACGGTGTCCCTGCCATTGTGACCCTGCCGCGGCACCTGCGCCCCGCGGGGTGCGGGCGCCACGCTCGCGTCCCCCCCTCTCCCCTCCTCGTTCCCTCCCCCATCCGCCTCGAGAGTTTCACCTGTACCAGGTCCGTTCAGAAACTTGGAATGAAGAGTTTTACTTTGTTAAGTTGGACTGGGACGTCGTGAGTTGCGAGTTGAGGCTTTGGAACATGTCACTGTTCAAACTAGCAGAAGTGCATGTGTCCTGTGTAGTCCCAGTGGGGCTGCTTAGACTCTCACCTGGGGCTGCAGTGGCGCTTCTGTGACTTTCTGCCACTTGCATGTCCCAGGAGGGTCATTTTTGCCAAGCCACAGCTCCCAATGCGTGTGCCCTGTCCCTGGCTTCCTGCTCCTCTGTGATGTTGGGACAATGGAAACAATACTGCGGGACCAATCCTTTTGTCATAAATCAAACAGAAGGTTCTCTGCAACAGGGGAGAGTGCGCCAGTGGCTGAGGGTGATGGGATACTACAGAGTCTGTTGGGAAGCTGCAGATCGGATACTTGAAATAGACGGGAGCCATATTCCCGAAGCAAGAAGTTGTGATGAAAATCAAGCCCCATCCCAAAAGTTAAAATGATCAGGATATGCTATTGAATATATGGTTATGCAAAGAGCTGCTGTTTAAATACCTTACAATAGCTTTTATGTTGAAAGCACAACCAAAATGTAGTAATTGGGTAAAGGAGGATGAATCCAGAATAAGTGATTTAAGAGTCCCCTGAGCCAAGACGGACAACAGCATGTCCAGTGCGTGGGAGATGTTAAGTAGGAGGAAAATGAAGTCACCTAAGTTCATGGGAAAGGAAGGAGCAATGGACCTAACATCACACACACACACACACACACACACACACGCTATAGCTATGATTCTAGCAACTATAGAACCAAAGCAGTTATGTGGATTGACACCATTTCTAACAGAACTGAAGTCCGGATTATTACTATTAATCCTGCTAATTGTTCATAGAACGGTAGTTCTTCATTATTACTACCAAAATAAGGTGCATGAAGATGGTCCTTCTCCAGGAGTGAGCCCCACCCACACCCCCCAAAAAAGAGGGAGGGTGGGTAGGACCAGAGCATACCAACCTCCCACTGTGGTGCAAAAAGTAACCTCTGTGTGAAAGAGGGGGGCAGGCTTCTGCTCAGCTTTATACTCCCCAGGCATGGAGAGAAGCCAGGCCAGGAGAGACACCAACGGGAAGGCATTGCTTCTCCACAGGCTAGGAATTAACCCCCTGCCCCGAGGAAGCATTATTTCCACCTGTTGCTTTGAGCACGGAAAATCTCAGAGTGAAATGCCTAAGGTTAGGTTGCCCTTTTATTAAGATAAAATACAAGACATCTAATTAAGTTTGAATTTCAGATAGCAACAAATAGATTTTTTGCTTATGTCTCGAATATTGCATGGGATGTATTTATAGTAAAAAAATTATTTATTGTTTATCTGAAATTCAAATTTACCTAAGCATTCTGTATTTTTATCTGCTGATTTTGGAGATATGGGCACACAAAACTTTTTGAAACACTCATCCCACAAAAAGTAAGAAAATAATTATTTGATTTTCAGGGAACCTTAAATTTATTGCTGAGACCCTGAGTGATTTCTTATACAATCATATGCTCAGTGAAATAATAGGAAGGCAGCACAGCAGAGTATTTTAAATGGCAGGCTTTGCACTCTGATGGTCTCAAGTTCAAATTTCAACTTTCCTGCTCCTTACCTAAGGCAAATCACAGATGCCCAAATTACAGAGAAAGAAACTGAGGCTTAGAGAAAGTATTGATGCCTACTTCATACTTCCTACAGTTACCATGATAAAATTAGATAAAATATACAGAAAGAATGCTTAACACAGTACTTGGTATAGCATAAATGCTTTATACATTCTGAATCTTACTATCAGTATAAAATATGCAGATGATTGGATTAAAAGAAACCCTTATTTGGGAATATTTCTCAGAACGTTATTTTCATGGTGCTATTTTACTTAATATTGCTATATCTCTGTTTGTCTATATCTTTCCAACCAGGAAGAATATCGTATAGTGAGTTAAATTTGTAATACTGTCAGAGTCTAATAGGTTCAGAATGCCAGTTGAGGCTTTTGGTTTAGGAAAACAGAAAGAAGCTATTAGTCATTCCAGACGGGTCAAAGTATATGATGTAGAAAGGGTGGGATTGGAGTAATTATGTTCCCACTGCATAGTTTCACATAATACCTCTAGTTAGCCTGCGGTCCCATGGCGATCCCAGTGCCCCGGCATTTAGATTTCCCATGCTCTTTATAGCCAGTAAGGAGACCATAAACCAAATACATTCTGGAAATGTAATAACTTCGTAGAGACACTCTACTGAATTGGTTCAGGAGATTGTATTTACATCTATAGACAGAGAGAACGAGACCATGGACTCATATGACACATTATTCATGGGAAGTTCGAGATGTGAATGGAGGGACATTTTAAAAATACATTCATTGTATTTGACTTGGATTTATATGAATGGTTTTTCCTCAATTTCCCTCCAAAGTTAAGGAAGAAAAATACTAAGGCAAGCATGGAGCAGTGGGAGGTGCTTGGCTGATGGCCCTCCAAAGGCTCTCCCAAGCTCCTCGACAGCAAGGTTTGTGCTCTCCCTACCCCTGGGTCCTCAGCTCTGAACACACGCCCCAGTCTCCCACACACTGCACTGCTCAGTGTGAGTTAGGGGATCAAAGACATTAAATGCACACTGAATAAAAGGATGAGGAGCACTGGCTGACCAAGAAAGAAGGTTCCTCCTTTCCTTCTCAAACAAGCCCAAACATCCCCCAGGATGCAAAGAGTTTGAAAAGAGTAGCACCCACCGGTAACTCTGTGCTAAGGGGTAGGATTTTCCCACCTTCTGTTTTTTTAACAATTTCCTGAGTCCACTATTGCTGAGTTTATGGCGAAAGCAATGATTCTCAGTAGGTGGGGGTGGGCAAAGGAGAGACTGGGTACTTTCAAAAAAGTATATTCACTCTTCTAATATTTTACATTTAAGAAAAGAAAGCCTTGATTTTTATCATACACACTCTAGCAAGTAAAATTAGGCAAAAGTCCTGTTAACCAATATGGATATGTGAAAGAACTGGAGGGGGTACAGGAATGGAGACAGGAACAGTCTCCAAGGAGAGGGTATCAGAATGTCCTTGGCAGGAAGGACAGTCTTGTCTGTCAAAAAGAAGCAGGCATTATATAAGGTCAAGAACACTAGGTTAGAGTTTGCCACTGTGTGGCTGGGAAGAAGCCCCGCACAGAGACTCAGCAGAGGTGGGGGTGGGGGGGCTCCGCTAGAGGGGCAGAATGGGAGGTTGGCGGGGGCGACGGTGCTGTGACTGCCTTTTGGGAGACAATTGAGAAATTAAGGGAAATAAGTGACAATATTGAGCAAACTTCTCTCAGAGAAGAAAACGGGAATTTACCTCCTGGTAACCTGACTGGGCTCTGCTGTTGTTGTTGTTGTTGTTGTTTTTAGCTGCCTTCGGAGAAAATCAATGGCCCATGAACCACATGTGCAAAGATACTCCACCCTGGACACACTTATTTGCTGGCTTTAAAAAAAGCACTATGAACTAGACTAATTCTGAGTAACTTTTCCTCTAGACTTTTTTTTTTATTGCTGATCCATGATCCTGTGCTCCAATGTAGCAGTGCCTTGACGCTAAAGGATTGCAGTATGTTTATTAAAAGGCAGCTTAGACCTCTTTCACTATCTTCATTCCTTTTCCTTATCTTGGGCCCTTACTTTGAAAATGGCCCCGTTGAACCACATTAAGTCACTGGCCTGGGCCATCATTCCATACTGCTGCTCAACAGCGCGTTTAGGTAATGTGAAGCCCCACATGCCGTCATTATTTCCTTCACTCAGTATCATCAACAAGCAGGTTTGGAGCCCTACCCTGTACAGAGAGCAATAAGTAGGCACCAGGAGGGACAGAAGGAAGGCAGAGTCACATCCCTCCCCTCAGGGAGGAGGCAGTCTTAGAACGAAAAATATGTACACAGCCACTCTATAAAGCAGAATGAATTAATATTCTGTGAGAGTGGCTAGCAGCTACGGGCCATGGGGGTAATGTGGAAAAAGATTACTCTTGAGCCAGATCAGTAGGACACAATCACCTAATACCAAAGAAGTTTCCTGGGAAACATTATTTTAGAAGGACTAAATATAGCAGTGGCAGTAGTAATAATAATAATAGCATGGCTTGTGGCATGCCCTCATTGATTATTACCACGCGCCACACACTAGTCTAAGCATTCCCCGTGAGTTATGTTTTTTTAAAAACCCTCCTAACAACTCAGTGGGACTTGTGTAGTTACTATCTTATTTTGTAAACATGGAAACTGAGGCACAGAGCATTTGCCCAGGTACGCTACCTGGTAAGTGGCACAGCTAGGAAGGAGTTTATAAAAGTAATTCAATTGTGCAAGAGTATCTAGGAAAAAGTGGTTAGGTTACTAAAACTATCTGTCGACATAATTTCAGTCAAAGTCTTGGGAATTTCTTAAAGTTATATAAAATGCCATTCAAAGACTATTTGTGCAATGCTTGCTTGATGAGTAGTTGCATAAAATTTTAGGATTACCAAAGAATTGAGATAACTTACTTTTCCGGACCCGTCTGATAGCTACTTTTTAAACTACTCATATAGGAAAGACAAAAAATAACACTTCCTGATTTCTACTATGTCCCATGTAACTACATGTATTATCTTTTGTAATACTCAATAGTGAAATTTATACCCATTTTATAGATGACCAAATTAAGGTTTGGAGATGGTTAAGTACCTTGCCCAAGGTTTCCAAAATCCCATTCTCTTTTTCCGGCAAATCACTGGGTCTCCCTGATAGATTTTTTTTTAACTCTAGAGTTTTCTTGCATCCCATTTTCCTTTTATAAGTATATTCTAGTGTTTTTCCTCTTCATGATGCTATAGTCTACATTAGAAGCTCCTGATTTAGATTAATAGGGAAAGAATCCAGAACAGCACCACCTACAGGAATATATGGTCCATCTCACAGAATTTTTATAAAATTGCTGGAAAATAAAGAATTCCCTTTGCTGTAGTTCCAGAGTTCTTGGATTTAACCGTAACTTTTTTTTATTGTGGTAAAATATACGTAACATAAAATTTTCCTTTTAACCATTTTTAAGTGGCATTAGGTACATTCATATTGTTATGCAACCTTCACCACCATCCATCTCCAAAACTTTTTCATCTTCCCAAACTGAAATTCAATACCCATTAAAGAATAATTCCCCATTACCCCCTTCCCTAGATGCTGGCAACCATCATTCCACTTTCTGTTTCTATGAATATTACGATAATAGCTACTTCATGTAGGTGGAACCTACAACATTTGTTCTTTTGTGCCTGGCTTATTTCATTTACCATAATGTCTTTAAGGTTCATCTGTGTTGTAGTATGTGTTCAAATTTCATTACTTTTTAAGGCTGAATAATATTCTATTGTATGTATATACCACACTTTGCTTACCCATTTATCTGTTGATGGACATTTGGGTTGCTTCTACCTGCTAGCTTCTGTGAATAATGTCGCAGTGTCCATTGATATACACATACGTGTTTTGAGTTTCTGCTTTCCATTCTTTGGGGTATATACCCAGAAGTGGAAATGCTAATTGTATGGTTCAGGAATAAAATTAAAACTTGGATTCTTATAGAGGCCAAGCAAAACATTACTGGGCAGTGAAAGGAATACACCCTGGGAGTGGTTAAGGCCAAAGTGACAGGAGAAGGGTTGTCTCATCCAGAGAGACAGCCACCTCTGTGTTGCCAGGTCTTCTGTTTTTGTTTTTGTTTTTGTTTTTGTTTTTTCAAGAGAAAACAGAATCTGGATTCTTAGGTAAAATTGCTGACTCAATTTTTTTTTACTACCTTGTGGGATGTACATCTGATGGCCCCGTTCAGCCCAAGGGTTGTTTATTTGCAGTCTCTGCTTAACAACATTTGAAATTCACCTTTCATCAAAGGTACCATGTGGGCATCTAGCCAAACAGATGTGCTATGAATTCAGCTCCACTACTTTCTAGCTGTTTGACTTTGAACAAATTAGTCCATCCTTCAGAGGCTCAGTTTGTTTGATTGTCGAATGAACAGAAATGTATTTGCCTTGCAAGATTGTTGTGAAGTAATAGATATAAGCTACCTCACAAAGTCTGCCTTCAGTTCCCTGTCTCTTCTACCTCCTCTCCCCTTTCCTTCCACTGTTTTTATCTATCTGCAAGTTAAGATTTGTTTTATCAATTTATTTTTATCTAAATTTTTACTTCTTTATCTAAATTTGATTACTTCCAACTTTTCCTTACAAATGTGCTGATTATCCAACATTGGAGAAGGAGACTGTCGTTGAACTTTTGTAATTATTGTATCTCCAATGATTCTTTAAACATAGCCTTTCATCAACAATAGGATGATCTGAGCAGTAAAGAGAAATGAATGAGTTTTTCTAAAGCCCCAAAAAGCTAAACAAAAACCCCAACATCGTTATGACAAGGACTTTTTTTTCTTTCACAATTAAATTCTCAAATCTGACCTGTCATGGTTTTTTGAAATATGTAATGCCAAAAAACACTCCTCTCCTTTTGGGTTTTTCCTTGCTCAAAGTAACCATATAAATATAATGGTGGCCAGACATAATTTTGAGACATCTGATTGATGAGAAACCATTAAAATCAGACTACCAGTACATTACTGAGTTCCAGAAGTTGGCATTTCCAAACACTTACTTATTTGTTTTCTGGAACCAGTAAATCTGCTGGTTCATTGAGATGTAGTGACCACAGAGAAGGATATTTAAATATCTACTCCAGCATTTGCCGAAGAGAAGCATTCTTTTTTCAACTGTTTTCTTTTTTGCTCCTAATGTGGTAAAGTTAAATTCTGGGAAATGGTTTACTAAAGGGAAGCTTAGCCACAGATGTTTGTAATTCCAACTTAAGTTTCCCATCAAAGTCTTAATGAAATTCAGCTGCCAGCAGCTGGCTCTGAATCTGAGTCTTTTTATCATGAGAAACTTGGGGAAAACAGCATTCTGAGGCTGAATGGTAGTGGGAAAATGTCCATATTCAAGCCCAAATCCCCTGCATAAAGAAAAAAAATACATAAAGAAATAAATTCTGTTTTTAAAAAAGAGGAGAGAGGGGTGGTCAGACATACTTTAAGGAATATGCAATTTAACCTTTTCACTTCCAGGAGTTTCTTAGTTTGTGTGTTGTGTTTTGGAAGAAGCTAAAGATCTAGTGTTTACCTAACTGGAGTGGAATACCTACATTTATGGCTCCATGAGAACTGATGAGTTGGAGAGATCCCATACCACCAACAGCTGCATGAGCACAAGTCTCTTGCAGACCAGACCAGTAATCCATGCTGTATACTACAGCTAAAAGGACCCTTGCGTGCAGTGTAGACTTCATGCATTTGTGTTTATTTTGAAATCATGTCCTCCATTCGTTGAAGTGGCATGATTACACTAAAGGAAACTAGGGAGTCTAGAGATCAGAGATGTCTTCACTAAAACTGGCCTCAGAGGTGACTGGTACATGGAGTGATGTTGTCTGTTTACACAGTGAATTGCAACGTGTCCTACTGCACGACAGCTCTATAAAGCCAAATGTGGACCCAAAGGAATGTGTAATAGAGACACCGGCAGAAGGCAAGAGAAATGTCTAGTGAGCCTCATACTGTGGGATCCTAGGGTTGTGGAACCATCTAGCATGACAGCAAGAGCCAGAGCCCACATTTGGGATCCCGGGCTTAAAATTGTGGCTGGACTCTTCTTCCACAGTAGAGTTATTCCACAATGCCTTTCAAGCTTCAAGGCCACACAGGCTGTTTCCCCCTTGAGGAACAGTGACACAATTTGACAAGCTGACAGTGCCCTAAAGGTAACCTCTCTTCCTGCTGATATGCCATGAGTCCCGGGAGCAGCAGAGTGATTCTGTCATCTGTGATTCTGTCAATTCCCCGGTCACAGGTGAGGTCCTAAATGCATGTTACTGGGAGACGGAAGAGAGTCTGAATGCCTGGAGATGAGCCAGTGTTTGCGGTGCATGAATAACTTCCTCGTTCTGTATTGTTCCCTTGGAATTGTGGTCTGTCATGATCAACACCAGGAGACACCCTGAAATTCCATCTATAAGAGACAAGCCCTGAAGCCCCTATTGCAGCACAGAATTCAGCATAAAGGAGGCCTGTGTGAATGCAGAGCCAGTGGGTGGTTATTATTGGATGTATAACTCTATTATACCTTGCAGTGCAAACCGTAAAATCAAAGGGATCACAGAACGTTAGATCTAGATAGAGAGCTTAGAGATTCAACCCTCTCATTTTGTAGACAAGGAAACTGAGTCTCGGGGTAGGAGGCAGTTGAGGATACAAAGCTCACTCATTAGCAGCAGTGACAGGCACTCTGTCTTCTGACTTTCAGCCTTATACTCTTTCAAACTGTTTCAATAATATATATATATATATATATATATATATATATATATATATATATATATATATATATCTTTAAGAGAAAAATTGTTTGCTTCTAATATACTATTATTCACTTTACTCTTTATGGTTTCTGTTTATCCTTAAGATGAGGTCTACAGGAGAGTCCCATGGAATTCAGTGGAGTGGGACAAGCCCTGGAATGTGAGTCTGGAACCAACTATTCTCGTTCTTGGCCATGCCACTGACAACAAGATCACCTCACCTTTCCCAGTTAAAGGGATCTGGGCAAATCCCTTCACCACCTGGGTCCTCAATTTCTACAGTTTAAAAAGAATAAAACAAAATAAGCAAACAAAAACAAGGTTATTTCTAGCAACAAAGTTCTATAATTATCTCATAAATAGGTCAAAATTTATGCTCATTGAAAGGAAGCTGGCTTAAGGAACAGAGTCACTCAGAGTCACAATTGCTGTCCTAGTTAGAACCCCAAGCCTGAGGAGCCTAGAGCTTGAGGGAAACGCAGGGTCCTGACCTGGAGGCTTTGGTGGGTCTTTTCCCTGCTTCCTAACAACTCCAGGCGTGGGTCTGAGGGTGGCCACAGGACAGAGCACCGGCCCAGCCGCAGTCATGAGCCTTTCCAAGGTGACATACCAAGGTCCGATGAATGCCAGTGGTCCCCCACACCTAGGTTCCTGCGGACTGCCACCTGCCCTATCCAGACCCTTCGGGATGACCCTACACTGAAGCTCTACACAGAGCACAGGAAGGATGACACTGGAAGACATGAGGGGCAGGGAGAACTACTGAGGGGAGGCCTATGTCCTCGCATCTCAACAGTTCAGGGACACGTGACCTGGTCCAGAGAGGAGAATGTATTTTCACTCAGTGCAAAAGGAAGGGAAAGTCGGTGATGGATTATTGATTCATTACAAACATCAGCTGAAGTCACTGCCTTGCCGTGTGCACAGTACAGCTCTCAACAGAGACTTCGTGAGAAGGTAAAGAGGAAGGCTAACTTGATAACCTACTCTAGACTGTGCAAAAAGCGACCTTTGGAAGCAAATAATTTCGAGGACCTTTCTGGAAGTCAGAATCGTCCCTGTGTGAGGGGCCCTGGCGTGGGAATGCTCTGATTGTTGCCGGCTACAGGGAACAGGTGTCTAATCACCGTGACCCAAAGCTGGGCCCAAGGGAGGAAGCATGAGCACCACAGAGGCTGGCCTTGGAGATGCAGACTCGCAGTCGCTCCCCGGAATCAGAACCCGCATTCTCACCAGATCCCCAGCTTGTTCATATGCACGGTAGAGTAGGAGATGTGTGAGCCTCTCAAAGGCAGCTGGGCTTGAAATTTAATGGACTTAGAGGAAATTGGGAATCCAGAAAAGGGAAGGTTTTTTCATGTAATTATAGGGAGGCCTAAAATAGAAACCCAGCTCAGGGCTGTGTGAGGCTAGGGAGAGGGCTCACAGGCCCACCCAGGTAGCCCCTGGCCTGAAATGCTGCGCTGTAGAATAAAAAACAAGTTCAAAGCAAACGGCTGCTTCAGGGAACGTGGAGAAGCTGAAACCATGGCCCACACGGCCTAGGTGCTCAGGAAGGGGCTTTTATGAACTGATAGGGAAGGTTGCCTACTTCCCCCTTCTTCCAGCCACCCCTATCCTCGAAACAGGACCCCTGGAGACTCTTTGTCCTTGAGGGAAATGGAGGGGAGGAAGGGGAAGAATTTACTTGTGGCATCTGCTTGAGAACAGGGTGTTGCTCAGACTCTTCAGGAAATAGTGGAATTGCAATGTTCCCCTTGCTAATAAGGGAAGCTTTCTAATTCAGGATAATGTGTCTTCAGGGAGTGAGAAGTGTGGTCTTTGTCCTAGGCTAGAAAGATGATGTTCAGAGATATAGAAGAGCTAGTTCCACGAAATGAAAATTGCCAAGGCTAATGCTCAAGCTGGCCCTCCGCTACAGGGATTGAGATCTGCAGGGAAGCGCTCTTGAGTCAGGCTCTGTGCCTCTCCTGCATCAGAGGGGGCATCTGCATCCTCCTGGCAGACTCCACATCTCCCTGATGCCGCCTCAGCCCTGAGGGGGACTGTTTTATAACAGCTTTGAACCCCTTCAAGACAGCCAGCTGACTGGTTTCAAAGATCCTTTTAGCTTTAACTCCTAAGCATTCGATCAGCAGTTGCTGCGTCCCAGGCATTGTTTTAGACATTTTATGTGTATAATGAGTTCATTTATTCCTCACAACATAATGAGGAAGGCACTACCATTAGTGTTATTTTACAGACAAGGAAACCGAGTCACATAGAAGTTGAGTAACTTATTCAAGATCACAGTTTAGAATCTGACTCCAAGCTCATCATCTTTGTCCTATAACGACCCTTTAACATCGGATTCTAAATCTCAGAGAGCCTGACAGTAGCTCAACTAAGGGTCCCCAGTATCATCCAGGAATGCCAGAGAGGTCTTAGTAGTTGACAAGTCTATAAAGAATATTTAAATTACTGGTATGTTTATATTTTGGCTTTTTTTTTTTTTTTTTAGTTAGAGAGTAAACCGACATCATCTCAGTAACAATGAGAGGTTCTTCTTTGGACATAACAGGAATAAAAATTGACATAATTTATGAATGTGTATGTTTTCATGTTTCTCCAGCTATGCAAAGCACTAATCATTTCAGTGGGATCCTGAGTTTACCTTGAGGATCTACGACTGAAAAGAACTCGATAGAAGGATAAGGCAAGAAACCGAAATGTGGTAAAAGCAGGACTTTGGAGAAAATGATTAGACGAAGTATGTCAATCATAGGAAAACCAAGTGAAGGTTTAGAAACAGTTTACCTTTTAAAATTTTTCTTTATAAATGGCAATATTAAAAGGGAGTTTAGCAACAGAAAAGATTCAAGTCAGACCTAAAAGAAACATAAGCTATTAACTCCTTTTCTAGTGAACAGCTTGTCTGAAAAAAAGGGAGTTATTCATTCAGCACAAAAGGATTAAGAGCCAAGTGCTGAGAAACACCATCAAGCCACTGATGGGTCCATCTGGAACAGACCCAGGTCTCTGCCCTCGTGGACTAGGAGAAGAGCTGTACTCGTAGTCAGAGGAAGTGCACTGGTACCCTGGGAGAAGGCCACAGTAGTGGCCCCCCAAATTTTCATGCTCAAGAACATCTATTTCTCCTATTCCTCTGGCTTCATGTTTTGAAATAGGTTGCCTATCGTATCAGTTTGCTAGGGCTGCCGTAACAAAATACCACGGACTGGGAGGCTTACATAATAGAAATTTATTTTCTCACAGTTCTGGAGGCTAGAAGTCCAAGATCAAGGGGCCATCAGGGTCAGTTTATGGTGAATCCCCTCTTCCTAGCTCACAAATGGCCATCTTCTCTCTGGGTCTTCACCTGCCCTTTATTCTGTGCGTGTGCAGAGAGGGAGAGAACTCTCTAGTGTCTCTTCCTCTTGTATAAAGACACCAGTCTGTCAGGCCTTACCCTTACGACCTTAGTTAACCTCTATTACCTCCTTATGGGCCCTACCTCTACACAGAGTCACATTGGGCGTTAGAGCTTCAACACGGGGCTTGGTGGGAGACATAACTGAGTCCATAACACCTACCAAAGGCAGTGTGTTAAGCAATAACTCATTTTTAATGGGACAAATTAATTAATAACTGCAAAAGAGAGCTTCTGATAAAATAAGATAATCAGTGTTACCACTTTGTACTATCTTCAGCCCAAAGCATAAACAAACACAAAAATTTTACGTTTCATTTTAGCTGTACATTTCTTATGAGTGTGTCACAATTAATTTTAAGCAGATATTTTGAAATACGGAAATAGTATGCCAGGCTCTATATTGCCATCCTTTATCCCTTAGGTATCCAGGGACATTGGGTCGATCAGCATCCATATCTTTACTCTCCTATTTTTTAAAAAGTTCCTGCTTCTTCAGGGAGTGCCACGTATGCTACAAAGATGAATGAAACACAGTCGAAGAGAGGAAACAAGTACACCAGCGGCATAATACAGCACAACTGAGGTGTCGTAAAAAGCCTTCGAGGGTATAAAAGAAGCGTCCCAGGTGACTTCATGGGAGAGCTGGTATTTGAGTTCAGTCTTAAAGTTGGGGGAAATTCAAGGCGAGGGGACAGGATGAGTAAGGACAAAAGACATGGGTTTCTTCTAGTAAGACATATAGTCTCAGCTGGTGGGACTAGACAACAGGGAGCCATTGAAGACTTCAGAGTAGAAAAGAAACCCCATGAGAGTTGTGCTTCCAGATCAACATCAACCTGGAAACAGGCTATTGGATACTTTGGACAAGAGGCCCCAGAGAGCCTGGAATCAGAGTCATCTAGGTCATGCGTTCGTAATTATCCAGGAGAGAGGGAGAAGGGCCTGGATTGGAATGGTGGCTGTAGCCTGGAAAGGACAGAACAGATGCTGGGGTCGTTGCAGAGATTCTCTCAAGAGGACTTGCTGTGTGTTTGGAGAGCAAGGGTGAGGGAGAAGTCAGAGGTGCTGCTGATGTTTGTAAAAATGTATTACATCATTGCAAGAAAATCTCTTTGGAGACTTTTTGACATACAAGCTACGAAATCAGTGACTTTCAAGCTAAGGCTTTACCGAAATGCCTTGGGTATAATTTGGGGTGAGGGTGGCTGAGCAGCAGGAAGTTGGGGCTTTGCTTCCTTCAGCCAGAGCATCTTCTTTTTTTATCTGTTTTGTAGATGAGTTCCACATGATATTTCACTGGGGACAAAAAGATCTCTACTGTAACACATTTGAGAATCATTTGACTGGGGGCTCCCACGTTGATGTTCCCAATCATGACAGTTCTCCGAAATGTTACCCCAAATCTTGTTCCAGTCCCTGCCTCCTAGGCAGTCGTCCGGTGGTGCACACACCTGCCTCGGGGCCAGGCCAGCCTGCTGCTTACGCAGAGCCCCTGATGCGCTGAGCTCCTCCCCAGCAGTGCCGAACAGGAGCTCGAAATCTCTAAACAATTGGTACTCCTCTGAGAGTTATTTTTATGCTTCCTGTTCCTTGTCTGATGATATTTTTGGCCCTTTCCTAGGAAATAAGGAAATTCCACTTTGTCTCTGTTATTACCTGGGGGTACTGAGGACAACAAACAAAGGAGTTTTGGAAAGAGGATAGGGTGGTAGTGAGTAGACCAGCTAACTGGTATCTTTTGATCCTCACAGGAATGGTCAGATGTTTGCTTGGTTGCTTTTTTTTTTTTAATCCAATTATTCCATCTCCATAAACATCATCTTCTTCCAAACTACAGTTTCTAACCTACACTCTGAGCTAAAAAAGATGGTTCTTACGTAGTCTTACTCTTCCCTCCCTGCACGCAGTATTGGACCCATCTCTGGTCCTTTATCTCCAAAGGCCAAAATGCTTCCACGTGAATGTTATGTTTATGAAAAGGGAGCAAATAAATATTAAAAACTGTACTTTACTTTCTCACTTGACTAAAAATAGTGACACCTTAAGAATTTCACAGTGTCATGAAGGCAAACTTCAGCTTGTTTTATTTTATGACATATATGCAGAACACCGAGGGAGAACTGATCTTCCAATGAGTAAGGAAAGCTCTCTATAGCTCTCATCCCATAGCTTGAAAGAGTTCCACTTTTAAAAAGCTATTAATATTAGGGGCACCTGGCTGGCTCAGTCAGAGGAGCATGAGACTCTTGATCTTGGGGTCATGAGTTCAGGTCTCACATTCGGTATAGAGATTACTAAGAAAAATAAACTTAAAAAAAAATCTATTGATATTGGACAAATGTTATTCACAAGTGCCAAATATTGGAATTTCCAATGACTACTAACTCAGTTGAAAAACAATGTTAATACTTACAAAGCTTCCATGGTTTACAAGGTATATTCCTGCATATTTCTATCTTTATTCCTTGCAACTGTGTTACAAACCAGGCAGGCCAGGCGTCACTGATCTAATTTACGGAAACATGGAGATGTCAAATGAATTTTCCAAAGTCTCATAGCATGTAACGTTATTGAGACCACAGGAAATTTTATACAATTATAGACTGTTGAGATGGGAAGAGCCTAGGAATCGTTGTGCCACCAATGTCATTGAAAGAGAAGGAAACTAGAGCCAAAAGTTGAGTCACTTCCTCAAGGTCCCACAGCAGGTTTCTAGAACTGGGGCCAGAACCAAGCTCCCTGGCTCTTGGAGCAGTCCTCTCGCTCTGTTCCACAGCATGGATGCCATCACCAGGACAAAGAAGAGTGATGAGGAACACCTGGTGACCTGTGCGCTGGGACACGAAACGTGCTGGATCAGACTAAAGCATATCCGTGTTTACTTTCTTCTTATGTCTTATGCTACCACGTATGCCTCAGTCCTGAGTAATTTAAGTACGAAAATATTAGAAGTTCTCTTAGCCTTTTGATCATGATTCTTATCCCAGTTTTGAATTTAATTTATAACCCTATCATTCAGACCTTTTCTTTCATGTCAGAGATTTTTGCATTGGCCCCATATGGCTACTGACCCCTTCAATTCTGCTGTTAGCACCTGTGCTTAGAAAGAAGGCTTTCAAGTGCAAGAAGATTTCAGAATTTCTGGCTAGAGTTTTCTGATGGTCATAAAAAAATAAACAACACATTCTAGATCTTAAAAGGAAGAAAGGGAAAAAAAGATCTATTTCAAAAATGAACAATGACCCTTTTGTTGAAAAACAATTGAAGAGTTAATTTTTAAAAATTCCCAGACCACATCGTGTCTGCCATCCCCCCTGCAATACGATCGTCATTCAGGTTTCCACATGACTTTAAGAAATTCCCCTGTCATGAAACAAAACAATAGTAACATGAGAAATTAACGAGGAAAATGAAATGTGGGAGGGCACCAAAGTGGTCTACTCAGGCAGTCATACCCCGATGGGACCTTCCCAGCCTGCTTTGGAACAGTTCAGAATTTTAGCCTCTTCACTTCATTAATACCTGTTTCTCAAATAAAATCTGCCAATGCCCAGCAGAACTGCAGTTGGTGAAATCCAGGGACTGTCCCATGAGTAGTATCTGCTCCGATGTGCCCTGACTCTAATAACCAGTATTTCAGGGGTTGGGGCAGCACCTGGTGGTCAGCAAAATAGGAAGGTCTGTGGGAGGTAGGACAGCTCTTAACTGCTGCCCACTCAGTGGTCCATTTTCCAAATAGCAGGCACCGTCATCCCCTGTCCTCTCCCCTGGTATTTGATGTGAGGAGGATCCTCAATATGGTGAGAGTAATACTGTATTTAAGGAGATACAAACATCTTTGTAAGGTTAGAGTAAGAATCTTTATGGGGGAAGTATAATGTTCTTTGTAGGGTGTTTAAAATCTCTTGGTTTTATTAAAGGGCTGGATTCTTCCTAATCTCAAAGAGTATTTGTGATTATTTTGGCAGATGAAGCACATTTTTCCTGTGTTTTTGGACGTGTAATATATCAAAATGTTCAGTGGAAATAAGCATTTTGGTGGGTTTTTTTTTCTGTAGAACATCTTTTCATCTGCTCTTCCATTTTAATTATTTTGAAAACTAACAAGTGTGGGACACTTTTTTTAGTTTTCAGACATTATATCTTCATCTCAGATGATCTAAACTGTGTTTTGATTTTCCTTTGATTACAATCTCTCTCCCTTTTTTTAAATCTGCTAACATAAGCTCATATTCAACTAGAAAATTTGCTTTCTCCACAAGTTCATGAGTCAGCATAGATTTCCTTCAAGCATAGTTCAAATCGTCTTAAGAAATTTACAGACTTCAAAAAGAAAAGAAAAAAAAAAACACTGAAATAGTAGTTGAGGCCTTAAATGAGGATAGTTTTCTGCTCCATTTCAGCTGCTCAGAGACTGGGCTATTGACAATAGAGTATTGAAAAACAAGTGCACCAGGTTCTTGCTTTAATTCTTGATAGGTTCTACATAAATTAAATCAATCTTATAACTACTCAGAGGGCCAGAAAACCAAGTGTTTCTACCACCATTCTTCTACTCATCTCACTTTGGGCAAATTTCACTAGATAGAATGAAAAAGGATAAAATAAAAATATTCTCTTTTTATAGTTTAATGACATTGTCCCTATGCATAAATTATAACTTGGAAATTATTGTCAAATCCAAGCTTCCTAAGTTTAAAGCCACATGAGAGTCACTCTTGGAGTTCTGGTGAGTACTAAGAATTATTGAGGCTTTTAGGCGTACTTAACACTTACTTTGGGGATGCCTCCAACATTATCTACAATGTTTAGAGAGAGAAGTATCTCTGTGGGAGTATAGTGTAAGCAAGAAGGTTGCTGAAGATGCCACTTGAGTTTAATCGTGATATTAAGCTAATCTTTCCAAAGAAGGTCCCAGAAAGTAGAAAAATAGTAGGTCCATCTGGTACCTTCATTGAGGTAGATTACCAGGGATGAAAGATGTCTGCTTTGAGCAATAAAACAATAAAAGGCACAGAAGTTTGAGCCTCTGCATCTTATGGGGAATAATTAAAATATGCGCCATGCTTTCCAGCCTTTCAGCTTTAGCTTTCCTCCTTCAAAACAAAACAAAACCCAACTCTACACAATAGTCACCTCCTCTGAAGAACCATTCTTGATGTACATCCCCCCACTCCCATGTTAAAAGTAATCTCTCCTTCTTCACGCTCTCAGCATCTCTCTGTACCTCTCCTCTTACATTATGATTCTTAGTACGTTCTGCCCTACCTTACGGTAAGATACATATGCCCCCATGAAACCCCTGGAGGCCAGCAGTGTTCTGTGATTCATCTTCTGATCCCCAAATTGCCCAGCCAAGTGCCTTCAGTATGAAGTGCTTAAAAAAAAAAAAAAAGTTTATGCATCCCTCATTTACTCTTAAAAGCCTGCTTTGTGCCACATCCTAAACTGGGCCCCAGGTGAACAGTGGTACATGAAACAAAAAGACAGAATGAATAAATGACCGTACCAAATGCTGAAAGCCAAAACAGTGCTGAGTCTTTTGTTTGTGGCATGTGTACATTCTGACATAATTCGGTCTATAATCCTGATGGCCAAATTGGCATTCAGCTTGACATCAATAGTGAACCATGGTGTCCCTAGGCTATTCATTCCAGGAGCTCTGCACTGCGGGGGAGAATGCCTTTTAAGCTAAAAGCTTTGTCTTTCCCACTGTATATGGAAAAATTGACTATGCATTTTCATAGAGAAGGTCTAGTGAAGAAATGTTTATATTGGAACAAGCCCCATCTCTAAATCTGGGCTTGTTGCTGAATGGTATTTTGTTTCCTTGGATCAGGGAAGGGGTCTGGAAACATCTGTAACTAAAGTATTGTTTTAAAATCAGCACAATTTTTCCCCCTCAAATGATAGATAACAGAATTACTTTAAATCAAACATGCTCAGCCTTCCCCCTCTATTTCCTCTCATAAATGTGTATTATTCTGTTGTCATTGAGCGTGGCTGCGCACAGAACAGATTTGTAGCATTCAAGGCATCGCCTGCTCCTTTGCCGTCCTTTTCTTTTCACGGTAGTTCGTATACTTTACCTTCACTTTTATAACTGTGCTCAAACAGAGTAGTTATCAGGATTACAGTAGTTATTTGGGGCCAAATTTTAAACGCTACAGATAATATCAGATTGTAAAGTGATTCTGGAACTATCCTCAAATTTTTTACTAAAAAGAAATGTGCAGATTATTTGTGTCATTTATAAATGTAAACTTGAATAAAGTAAAGTTTTACATTAGGCAGTGTTTTGCTCAAATTACAAAATAAAATGTTTAGGGGAGGGAAGTTGGGGACAAAAAAATCATAGGAAACAATCCCAAATAACATGAAAAGAGTGGAAATTTTATACCAATTTTGAGTATCATTCATGTTCTAAAAAGAATTGAAGTAGTTTATGGACAGTTCATGATATTATAGTTAAAATTTTGTTAGTATAGATTTACCATTTGTTGGAAAAGTTTTTTGTTTTGTTTTGTTTCTTTTTAAATTAACTCCCTACAACATGGAGCTAAATGTTCAGTATGTTCTAAATGTTCCTTTCCCATGCTTTCTATAAGCACTTGGTGTTTGATATATTTGTTTATTTATGAACTGTTTGAAAATGGCCCTGTCATCAAAGTCCCTGAACAGACTTTGATCTTGCCTTGAAGATTCATTCTTCTGAGCCTTTTAGGCGCTTGACACATAGCAGAGACGTAAAATGTTTGTTTCATGAATTCTACTACTCACATTTTACAAATTTACAAATAAGAACACTTGCGGGTAGAGTCTCATTGTCCTTTGTC
The DNA here is from genome assembly GCF_011800145.1 of Mirounga leonina. Classification (NCBI taxonomy): domain Eukaryota; kingdom Metazoa; phylum Chordata; class Mammalia; order Carnivora; family Phocidae; genus Mirounga; species Mirounga leonina. Next base: position 67,565,415 of record NW_023270807.1, on the reverse strand, counting down.
TCCCAAAATTTGTTTCATAAAATATATCAATGGCATTGTGTAGGTTCAACAAACAATCCTAGATTTTGAGCCCATTCCAAGTCCTCTGTGGGATTTAGCCTCCTTCAGTGCTGATGCACAAAGGTGTTGGTCTCATGGTTCTGTCAAAATTATAGTGACAGTATTTTATTAGTACAATTTATGGGTCATAGTCTTCCTGTTAGTTGGGGCCAGACGTATCAACCTGCCATACATTCTGCCTAACCAGACATCTGCTTCTGATTCATAAGGAAACACCTGCACACATGCTGATGTATATTACACAAAGGGGCATCCTTTCCCAAGGTCCATTGTCAGATCCCTCAAATGGAACAAGAGAGGTGTCAAGGACACAGCTGGATGTCATAAGACCAGTTTCTAACAAGGGTTAAAAGAGTTGACTTCTCTAACGAATAATCTACACTATTTGCCTCATAGTCCATTTCTATCTGCACTATATAGAAACTGTTAAAAATTGAAACACCAGCTACAAGGTACTATATTTAAATTAATAATAATTGCCATATGCCAAATCAAGTCATTACAGAGGGCTGACGGGCAATGTTTCCTATCTTGACTGAGCACCACACGCAAAGCAAACCTGAAAAAGGCTTAAAAGCATCCTCCCCCATCACCTGCTCCCACTTCTCCATCCCACCCCACCCCAACCCCTTCACCCGCCCTGCCTGGGGAGTGGTATTAAGATGTTTTGATGACTTTGGCATTCACCTGTGAAACAAGAAGATAGTGGAATAACTTAAATGAGATTCTTGACAGATCTGATAACCATGACCAGAGTTGATTTTTATCCCAAGATATACCTGTGAAAGGCAGAGGAGGACAGTGTGGGCTTTCCTGCAGCCCCCAGAAGGGACGTGAGCCTCCGCAATACTCCCTGCAATTCTCAATATCATTTTCTTCATCATCGACAAGAAGTGTGTTTTAGCCAAAGGAGCACTGAGGGTTGCATTAACATGCTCTAGGCAAACAACTTCTGATAAGTCCCTTACTTCCCTAGATCTCAGTTTTCCCACATTTAAAATGAGAGGTAAGACAAGGTAATCACTAAGATCCTCACCAGCTCTTGAGTCCTGTGATTCTGTAACATCAAGATACGTTCAGTACATATGTATTAAGCACCTGCTATGCAAGGCACTGAGGATACAGTGACAAATCAGACAAATCCAGTTTCTGTTCTTGGGGAGTTCAGTCTTCTGGGGAGGAAAGACAGTGAACTGGTAACTTCGAGTGTTGCTGCTGAGCTGCGTGCCATAAAGAGTGATGGCCCCCTGCGGGGCTGCCAGTTAAAACAGACCATCGTCGCACAGACATGTCTAAAAGGAAAGGAGGAAGCTACTAGCTGTTGAACCCCTCGCATGCCCTTCTGTTGGACTCTAAATGCACAATATTAGTTAATCCTCACAGCTACTCTAGGAGCTAATGTTATCCATTTTTCAGAAAGAGAAACTGAGACCTTGCATTAAATAGCCTGGGTGGTAGAACTGGAACTGGAATCCAGATGATCTTATGCTTTCCGCTCCTCCAAGTTGTCTCCCAAGGCCGTGACTATAGGGAATTATGGCTGCTGTAAGGAGTAGATGGTAGTGTATCACATCAGTGCACATGGGAGGTCAATCAGCAAGGTCTAGAAGCTAGGGGTACCCTACATGCAAGCGTATTTGGAGGAGAAATTGACGCACTCACTCAACGAATACTTCCTTAACAGCTGCCAGATGCAGAGTTAACAAATGAATACACGTGTGTGCATTTCTAAAAATGACAAAGAGTAGATTTTCATCATATTCTGACAACTGGGTGTGCAAAATCTAAAGAAAGATTACCTAAAGGTACATATTTGTATGTAGAGAGAGAAAGAGAATTTGTAAGCTGTTGGAAGAATAAGAAAGAAATGAGAACACATTTGGGGGAACTTCCCCCTGCCTATGAAATGTTCTTCATTTCCTCATTGAACAATTGATTCACTGCAATTATATTGAGAAACCTATCAAAATCGACTACTTGAAAAGGATCCTACCTTTGAATACATCTTATCTATTTGGATTTCCTGGAAATGTGCTCCAGTGACTGAACAGGGGGGAAATGTCACTTTTCCCAGATTGTTATAAATTGTGATAGAAGGGGTCTGAATATGTGAAGTGCAGTCTATCTTTAGATAGTGCAGTTTCAATCCCCAGGTGGATAGAATGCAATTTGTTAGCTCTTTTCAGTCTGTTACTAGCTATTGCAAAACTAGTATCTTGTAAGAGGCATTTGCATCCATGCTTTTTCTTGACGATGGCCCCTACTGGGACTACTTAAAAATCTGTTGTCACTACCACATTAATGTTTAGAATAATTATAGCTAAAACGACCTTTCCCCTTCAACAAAGAATAGTTGTCTCCTAACAGCTGATTCAATTTTTATGAAATGGAAAGTGGAGCTCAGGATGTTGGAGGAGATAATCAGTGTTATCATAGTTTTGCCTGTTCTCAGAGGCGATGGCCGAGGAAGGCTGAGGAACAGTGCTATCTAGGAAGGAGACACACGGCTCCCCACCAACAAAGACAGTGAGGAGGGGGCCATGAGGCAGGTGTGATTAAAAACAACTGGATATAAATAATCTTAAACTTCTGGCCTAATTTTAGCTAAGTTCACACAGTCATGGTAATTTCCAGTATCACATTTAATAATTTTCTAACAAAAGCTGAGTTTCCTTCTGTTTCAGGGTTTTAAAACCATCCTAATTGGTCAATTAACATTTTTTTAATGAGCCTTTAAATATTTGGTAAAAACAACTTGGATATTTGAAAGAGGCCTTGGCCTAGGACTGGCTGAAAAAGAAAGTCAACCAGGTATCATTTCACACATGTGCTGGACCATTAAATGGTCCCCAGATAAAGAGCTGGTAGGTCAATTATTTCCTACCATTGCTTGAGTACCTTCTCCTGCCATACTCCTGGGGGTGATGGTGGGCTGGTTACTCCGCACCTGCTCTCCTCCACTCCCCTCCAGATCCTAGCTTGGCCCCTGCCTGCCTGCCTCACTCTGCCTGCAGAGGCCAAGCCTTGCTGAGCCTTGCAGACTGCACTACTCATGCTCCCTCGCTGAACTAGAAAACAGAAGAAGGGACAGGTGGGGTAGTTCTGCCATGTTCCCTCTCTGCCTTAGGCACTGCTTCCCGGGCAGAAGCTGCGGCCCCCGCAAGACATTGGTTTTCATGGTGGCCTAGCCATAGCTCTGGCCCCCACCTGGGTTAGTGTAACAACTCTTTTTGACTCCTTGGGCCCTAGAGGTAATAGATTTGTGTTCCCATTGCTTCTCCATTCCTTGTGCCTTAACTTCCCCACACTTCACTTGAACCCCTAAGGTGAATTCTGTTTCCTGTTGGGCCCCTGACTGACTGACTGTATCAATGGACAAGCTCTCTTTTGAAATTCATGGCTTTTTCTATTTCCTTTCTGGTGGGGGAACACTTTCCAAAAGCATCTGCTGCAATTAGCTGTTTTAATTCACAAACTATTTGACTTTCATGTAAGGGAATAATAAAGAAGAGATTATACCAAACAAATTTAGCAAACTCTGAGAGCATGATCTTAAATTTCACAATTCCACTTCATTTGGTTTGAATCATTGCTCAATCTTTCCCTATTCCCCTTTTCAACTCCAACCCAGCTGGAGGAGCCAACCTTTAGCCTCAGCTTGTGGGTCACTCTGTCATGTTCTGCCAATCTAAAGCCAGAGGTGGGTGGGACTCCCACTTATTAGCTGTCTTGGTCCCTGAGGAGACAGGGTTCTCTGGATTTGGACCCCAGCTCCCCTTTTAGAATAGAAAACTAGCCTATAAATTCTCTTACTTGAATTTTAAAATTTAGTTTCTCAGTCATTGGAAAATGGGAGTATTGTGCACCATTCCGAGAATTTACCTCTGCCTGAAATTAGTACATCCCAACTAGAATAAATAAGCCCTCGAAAAGTACTCCAGATTGCACAGGTAGCACAGGACATGTAACTACTGGAATAAATTAGTGGAAATCAAATTAAGTAGTCTTTTAAATATTTTTAGAAAAACCTAAAAGCTGATATATGCTTTAACTAAGAGAGACTTATAGACATGGGAAGGGCTTTCCCATGGGATGATGTAGCTGCTAGCTGTAAGATGAAAAACAAAGGAAGAACAAATTAGGAAAGGAATGTTCTTGTGCTTATTTTTTTAACTCTGTATAATGATCACGGTACATAGTGAATAACAAGGAAGTTAGGGAAATTATACACAAGCGTCTGAATCTATTGTCAAGACCACATTAGTCACTTCCCAGAGATGATGTTTTAGAGACCTCACCAGGTCTAGACATGGAAATCCAATATCCAGCCAACCTAAGTGGGATCTTTTGTTTTTCTTTCATTTTTTTTTCTTTCATGAGCATTTGTGTGCCCTCCATAGAGCTTAAGAAATAAAATATTGCCTATATATATCTCCTTCCTCAATCCCATTCCCCTCTTTTACCCTTAAACAGCCTGATTTCTTAGATTCCCATTCGTATCTTATACTTTTCTTTATATGTGGGTGTCCCTACATAATGTACAGTATAATATTATTTTGCATGTTTCTAAATGCCGTATAAATGTAGTGTTTCTGTTTTGCAGCTGGCTTTTTACCCTCAATATTGTATTTAAAAGATGCATTCATGATTGAAGATCTTCACTTGTGAGATTTGTCCAAATGCCCTCCAAAATTTCTACACCATATGCCCTCATTTGGTTCATTCTTTACAGATTCAAATCTACTTTTTTCAACTAACATATTTTCAAAATCTACTTGCTATTTGCTAATGACTCTGATAGGTGATGAAGATCCAAAGATGAACAAGTCACTATTCCTGTTCTCAAAGAGCTCACAGTGATTTCAGAGAGGCAGGAGTGCAAATTAAAAACTGTAAGAGCATGTTCCATGTGCTCTAATGAGATATGTGCAGAGTGGCATGGGAACACAGAGGAAAAGCAACTGGGTCTGAGACGAAGGAAAGCATTCATAAGTGATGGAAGGGAGAAAGACACCGCAAGCCTCTTGTGGCAAAGTCAAGGTAGTCAAAAGAATATTTGGGGGAAGGAAGGAAATCCATGGTTTAAGTAGAGCAGAGGGAACAGAGTTTAGGTTGACTCTAAAGGACGGGTTGGGGTTGGAGTATGAAAAAGGAGCCTTGTACATCATGCTAAAGAATTTTATGTACTCATGTGGGCAATGAATGAAGAGCCACTGGGAGTTTTGAAGTAAACAAGTCATATTGTAAGTTTTCTTAAATTTAATTCTGGTAATAAAGAATGAACTGGAAGGGAGAAGTTCTGGTGACCCAGAGAGTAGGGTGGAGATAATTATAATAATCCAGAAGAGAAATGCCAAAATCCTGAACTAAATAGTGGTAGTGGGAACAAGGGGGAAGATTCATCTTGGTTAGCATCTCAGAGGTAGAGTATAAACTCTATGAGGTCCAGCGTACAGAGGGTGGCTGGACAGGGGAAAAGTCTAACCCAGGTGGAGGGAATGAGAGGCACTTTGTGTAGAGAGAATTTTAAAACAATAATAAAACTTGCTGAACCACAGTCTGCTTTTTATTATCCTCATGTGCCAGCGTTTCTAAACAATGTCAATGAGAAAATTCTCCTCCCTTAAAAAATCTTTTGTTGTCTAAGTTCTACACAGTTGCTGCGGTTACTGTTGAGTTTAAATAATATAACAAATATGTCAGCTTCAAATTAGCACATTCCAATTACTTAACCTTTAATAAACATTGCATTCTACACAGAAATTAATTCGGGGAACTTCCAGTCCTACAGCCCCCCTAGAACAGATGGAGGTATTAGTTTAGAGAGTAAGTTTATAACAGTTCAGAATTGTGTAAGGCCCTTTCTGACTTGAGACTCTAAGCTCTGTGGCACTCCATCCGTCTCCATTTAAGCCATGGATTTGAGATAAACAATGATAGCACAGGGATTGTGAAAAGGAAGAGACAGAACTTGGGTACTTAAATGTTATTCTGTGTGCAAACCATTTTCTGATTTTTGCCGACTTCATTCTTGTGGAAGCATTTCCAAAACTTACATTACTGCCAAATGACATCACAAAGTGTGTCGACAGAAAAGAGCTATAAGGAGGTGATCCTGGAGAACATCAACAGTGTGGAGGCAGCAGATGAAGATGAACAGCCCTCCCCTCCTGCCACTCCCCCAAACCCCCCAAGATACTGAGAAAGATAAGCAGGAGAAAAACCTGAAGGCAGAGTTGTCCTGGAAACCAAGAGAAGAGAGAATTTCAAGGAGGGAATTTCAACCATGTTAAGTACTAGAATGAGAACAAGACTGGAAAAGCAAAGCCACAAAGACATCACCCAACAGCTTTATCAGCTCTGCGCTGGGTCCTCTGGCAGCACTTCAGTGACACAATGGAGACAGAAGCCAGGCAGTGGATAGAGGCATGGGTTGGCATGAAGAAAGCAGAGCTAGTGTGATTGAATTCTCTCACTCGTGAAGTTTGGCTAAGCAAAAGAGGAGAATGAAAAGGAGGTAGAGCTGAGGGAAGGTGTTCTTAGAATCTGAGCCCCAAGGAAGAAGTCACAGCTCATCCAACACAGGACCCAGGACCTAATTATGCTCTGCCTCTCCTCACCCTGTGGATGCAAATTGCTGGATGGTGTGTGAGAGAAGGAGGCCAGGTGATGGCACAGGGTCAGGTGTATGGGTCCCAGAGCACCGAGAGAGGGCTAATCTCTTCTAATATGAGGAGTGCTATCTCCTCTGAGATGAGCAGAGGAAATTAGAATGAGTCAAGATTAAGATGAGGGGCGTCTGGGTGGCTCAGTTGGTTAAGCATCTGCCTTCGGCTCAGGTCATGATCCCAGGGTCCTAGAATGAGCCCTGCATCAAGCTCCCTGCTCAGCAGGGAGTCTGCTTCTCCCTCTGCCTCTCCCCACCATGTGCTCTCTCTTTCAAATAAATAAATAAAATCTTAAAAAAAAGATTAAGATGAATTTTGAGGAGAAGAACAATAGTATGAGATTTTTCCACCCAATGACCTCCATTTTCTCATTAAAAGAGGAGACAAGATTATCTACTGAGAATAAATGGGTACAGTAGAGGTTTGGGGATGTATTTCTCCTTTCCTACTAATTCACAGTAGCATTTCTGCAGTGATGCATAAACCCATGAGGAAGAGCATAGGGAGAGAAAAACAGGACTGCCAATCCCTTTGTGCTTTTCGTCTTGAGCCATCCAGGGTAAGGGTAGCACTGAAGAACTGGGAGGACTTCACGACAGAAAAGGCACATTTATTAGCAAAGGAAACTGATGGAACATCCCGACCAGTCATCCTGCCCAAGGAAGCACTACCACCTTCCCTGGGCTCACTGAAAGGAAGCCACTGTAAGTTTATAGACAATTAAGCCTCCCGAATCCTTGTGAAAAGAAAAGGCAATTTAGTCAGACATTTGCAAGACCGTGGGGCCATTAAAGGGTGATGACCAAATTGGAATGCCTATAAAAAGCACTTAACTCCGTGCCTGGTGTCCGTCAATAAATATTAGCTGTTATTATTCATAAAAACCCAGTGGAAGATGACAGAAATGTCTGTCATCTCACAACACTGATTCCTGCCAAGTGGTGAAGGAGTCATGTAAAAATCCCCCAAATGCCTATAACTCTGAAGTCATTCCTCTCTGCTTGTTCTTCTAGCCCTTCTACACCACATCTCTTCCTTTCTTGGAAATGTGTCCATGGCATTTGCCCCAGTAAATTAAACTGAGTCAGTTCTGAGATATTAAAAAAAAAAAAAAAAAAATCTGGCCAAGGCTATGTTGTGTAACCGTGGCTTGGAAGGTGGGGAGTGAAAAGAACAAGTTACATGAGATGATGTGACGAGGACCCAGAGCAGAAAAGCCAGATGTTAGCAGATTTGTTCAAGAAAATCAAAGGCAAAAAGGCACCGCTAATGCCCCATTATGTTATATAAGCGCACTCGCTACTACAAATGAGCAACTTACAAAGTATTTAAAGTAACTTTTCAAGGAGACAATTAAAGAAATTTTCATCAGTATTAATGAACATAATCATGCCCAAATCCAACACTTCAAAAAGAAAATCTTTATGGCTTTAGGGCTCTAAACTTTCTCGTTTGATCCTTTTAGTTACACAACTAAAGAGAGCCAAGGGTGAGAAGTACTTCATTACAGCCCGAGTCTGTTAGTATGTCCAGTCCGAATAACATTTGATGGAGTACAGGGTGTGTGAATAGTTATTTGAGATCTTTGGGTTGGAGCACTGATTTCCCTGCCCAGGGGAATACTCAAGAAGCCCATAAAAAGTGCTGAGGAATAGCCACGCTGATGCAACATAAATAGCGTGATAAATACATCTCCACTTTACAGAATTAAAGGACCTGCCTTAACTCTGGTCAAGACAGCTCTGTGCTTCTCAGAATTCCTCGGAACCTAAATCCTTGTCTCTGTTTCACTGGTGATTATATTGAGAGCTGGAGTGTTTGGCATGCTGGCCAAGGCATGGCAGACACGGGTCCTAAGCAATAAGCACAACCATAGCTCCAAGAGCCAACTAGGAGAAACTAGCACCCCAGTTTGTGTTTAGTGATGCCCTAGCTTTCTTATGCCAACTATAAGAAGAAATACCTTCAACTGGGTAAACCTCTGAAGAATTTTGAAACTACTTTCCTAATCAAGCTATGGTGAAATCACTGTCAAAATCTAAAAATTAACTTCACCTATTGAAATGTAGGGAATTTCAGTTATGCAAACAAGAGCTTAAAGAGACCCAAGGGTGGATCCATGGGGTAATTCTGTCCACATTCAAGTAAAATCAATCAAGCAGTCAACTTCTTGCTAACTGTTACACATTGCATAGTGCCTTTAACTTATTTTGGCACTTTGACGTAGCTTCGTATATGAACAAACAGGATGTGTTAAGCCCTCCCTGAAAAAATAGAGTCAAATGTTACCAATAGCCTAATTCAGGACTGCTTTCCACCCCAGATACTTTATCTTTTATTTTTATAGACACAGAAAAAAATAGCCTGTGAGATGTCTACCCATGTCATAAATTCATATGTTCTCAGAAGTCACTCCTCCCCAGCAAAGGCTGCATTGATATTTTTAAATACATTAAATTGAACCGTTGGTCCCTATTAAAAGCCTCTGAATACTGATTCTTAGGTCTGCCCAAGTTTTAAGCAGATGGAAGTCAGCATTGTGCAAGACCCACAGACTCAGTGTAAAGGCACAAAGGTTTAGCTTTTAAGTAAGCATAATATTCAATCTTAAGGTGACTTTTATTATTCACTTTAAAAAATGAAATTCTCTAAAACTAAAACTAGAGCTAAAATCATTGTTGCCTGGAAACAAGGAGAAAAGTAGATTGATTATATACATACAAAAACCTAAGCAGAAAGAGAATTGGATGTGGGCTGTTAAATGTGAAGAATACTAATTTGGGAGGTAGCAATGACTTTGGACACAAGTGAATGAATTCAGAGAGATTTTGGTTTGGGTTTTTTTTTTTTATACTTTCTACATTGAGCCTCAGTAAATTAAAGCAAAAGTTGATGAATCAAAATTCTAGAAGTCTAATTCAGAAAGCAAGATGAGTCGATATTTGTAAAATGTTTGCAAATCCTTGGTTGAAGACACAAAGCAAATTTCTACAGTGATCCCCCCGTCCTTGTGCAGTATTTTGCTTTCCGTGGTTTCAGCTACTTGAAGTCAACCTCCATCCAGAAGCAGATGATCCTCCTTCTGATGTATTGTCAGGTCCCAATGCCTATGTCCCAATGCCTACATCATTCACCTCACTGCATCTCATCAAGCAGGCATTTTTTTTCATCTCACATCATCCAAAAGAAAACAGGTGAATGCAGTACAATAAAATATTTTGAGAGAGAGAGATCACATTCACATAACTTTTATTACAGTATGTTGTTATAATTGTTCTATTTTATTATTATTGTGGTTAATCTCTTACTGTGCTTAATTTATAAATTAAACTTTATCATGGGTATGTATGTATAGGAAACATACGTATAGGATTCAGTACTATCTGCAATTTCAGGCATCCACTGGAAGTCTTGGAATGTATCATCCACAGATAAGGGGGGGGACTACTATATTATAGGTTAGATGTTATTGGAATAGGCACAGGGCTGTAGAGTATGCTCTTTGTAATGGAATTTTATTATAATTAATTCATGGTCATTTGTTGGAGCTGGAGATTAGGGTCTGATTCTCTCCGAGAGAGATCTCAGGATGCGTCTCACATGACAACTTCAGACTCCTCCTAAATTTGATCCATTTTTACCGTTGTTTGTTTTAATGGGTGGTTGGGGACCTCAGATTCCTAGAGAATGCTATTTGAGCATTTAAATTATTTAGTCTATCAGGCTTTTCAACAGAAATTCTGAAGGTTCTAGAGATTCAATATCTATGCAACAGTAGTGACTTTGGGCCAATTAATTAGCTCCTCTGTGACAATATTTGGAAAACCCAGTGAGATTTTTGTGAACATTTTTAACCTAAAATGGTATTACTTAGCTTGAGTTTACCACACTCAAGGGATGCAGACTGGACTATACTTCAAAAAAGCGTGACTTCAGAATCTTAAGAAAATTCAAAAAATGTTCTGTATGATGATGACAATATTATTAGTTTCAGTCACTGTTCTCAAAGGACTTCTTCATATGAGGACAAAAACTATCAAACAGCTGTATAAATGCTATCCTCTTTGTTAAGAAACAGTCTCACTTTGTTATCTTATGAAATAATTAGTATAATAATTAATATTGTGATTATATGACCCCTGGAAATAATGCCTTCTGCAATAATATCGACATATGCTGTCACTCCCAGTTCCTTTAAATATAAGTGGCATATGGGTATACCGTACCAATTTCTTCCTAAAGTTCCATCTAATTTTAATTTCTATAAATGTAAAATTAGCCAAGTACACACACTGATTTTTACTCAGAGCCAGACACCATACTGATGATAACAAAGTAAGCAAATGACAATCTCCACTTTTAGTCTTTGAAGGCAGAAGTAAATGTTATTGATTAATCCAATCAGTGTTCAAGCAAGAGACAAGCTGTAATAATATAGTAGCTAATGAGGAGAGCTGTAAAAAGTCTACAGATGATTTAGTGGAAAGTAATTAGTCAAAATGATAACTGGGCCGAAATAAATTGTTTAAAGAGTAGATAGTCCCATTCAATGATTTTCATATATTAATAACTTTATATATTTTAAGCATGTATCCATTTTTTAAGACTTTTTTTCTGGAGTTTAAAGGAAAGATTTTACATTTTTATCCATTTCAGCCTGCTTTGGACTGTTTGTAGCAGCAAAAATTTAGAAATAACCTAAATGTCCAACAAAAGGGATTGGGTTAATATATATTAACAGTACACCAGATGGTTAAGAGCTCAAACCCAGGAGTCAAACAAAGAATCTAAATCCTAGGTCCACCATTTCTCATCTGTGTTACTTGGTCTGCATAACAAACCCTATAAGCTACAAAGACTCATCTATAAATTGTAGGTGACAGCTATTACCTTCATAGGGCTATTGTGGGCAAAAATGAGAGAGGTATACAACATGACCAATGCAATGACTTAAACAGGGTAAATATTTATGTTCAATTAATTAAAGGGTCAATTAAATAAATTTGTATCCTTCCTTTCTTTCTTTTCTTCCTTCCTTCCTTTCTTCTTCCTTCCTTCCTCTTTTTTGTTTTTATGAGAAATAGCATGTTATACTAGAGAAAGAACAAAATTTAGATCTGTCTGAACTCCTTATAAAGCTGTGTGACACTGGATACATTTTTCATCTTCTCTGACCAGCAGTTTGTTCATTTCCAAAATGCAGATACTTATACCTAATGCACAGAGTTGTTACAAAGAGCAAAAACCATAATGTGGATGAAGCACTTACAACGCTTGGTACATAGGCCCTGTATTATTATTATTATTATTATTATTATTATTATTATTATTATTATTATTAT